>NC_044504.1:33733340-33770840 GCF_902362185.1 Chanos chanos | reverse complement strand
AGAAATTTTTACCACAACACTCACGCCTTTCATTTTTGCCACTGTAACCTACCTTAAAACACCTGCCTTTTTTTCAATCCTGCAGCAAAACTGAGAATGACAGATATAAAAATAAAGTCACCTGCTATGACAGCAATAGCTGAAGCTGCTTTCAAATAAGCTGTCACACTGGATCACCTCAGTTAATCTGTCATATGGCTCTCATCCAAGATGATCTTATTTCTGTTCAGTCAGAAATCAACTTGCATTCCTGTGTCCAACACCCCCCTCCACGCGCACACACACACACACACACACACACACACACGTGCACACGCACACATACACACACCACACCCTCCATTACCCTACATGACCAGCACCCCAGCCAAAAACAACAATGGCTGATAATCCAAAAACAAACAAACAAACAAATAAATAAAACAAGACCAAAAACCGAGCAATGAACAACCGACCAGACCCATAATATGACACATCTCATCAACACTGTTGTGACAAACTGTGGGAAGATGTTTCTGACATCGGTGAAAGTGCTTTAAAGAACCGTTCTCGTTTTACCCAACAACTTCACTTTGGAGAAAAACATAATCACAGAGTCATGAAAGATTGTATCGGAGATCTTGTTTACTGTTTTAAAAAGCTTGACAAATCTGAATAACTCATTCTAAATAATGCATTTTACACAGCCAGGAAATACTACATCAATTTTATTCATTACGTCAAACAATCCTGAAAAGCTTTTCATTAAGTCTTTTATTCTAATTGTGAAGATATATCAAATAAGACACTAACACAATTCATTTGAAAGAACAAAACAAGAATCAACAAATTTTACTCTGTAAATAATGTGAAATAGGCACTGATTGGCCATCAGGAGCACTGTTAGAACTCTGGGGAGAAAACAGACCATTGCTTTAGTGGAAAGGACTGCCGCCCATGGTAATGTTTCTTATTACATTAGCTGTAAACATACATGGCACCACAAGCTGGGCTGGGGATCGGGACCTGGACGGGCCCAGGTTTTTCTCTTACTGATCAGTATGTCCACATGGGATGTATTCTGACTTTGACATCTCATGTTAGTTAGTCTTGGGTCATGTTGTCCAATCATGCTTTGACCCATAAAAAGAAATCTCTTAGCTTAATATCAAAACCAGTTTAGGTTTAGAATGTTTAAAAATGAAAAAGGTACCAAAAAAAGGATATCATCCATAAAGCAAGGGAACACAAAATCAAATTCCTTGAGGCTGATACAGCTGAATATACCAGCATCTAAGTGCAACAGAGCCAGCGGCTTTTTTCTTCTAGCTGGTTAAAGCTAAATCCATCTCATTCCATTTTCAGTAACTTTATCATCCTGCACAATCAATTCCCTGTTATGGAATTTGTGTAATTCCAATTTATGTTAAACACTGAGTTAAACAGTGAGTAATGTAACAGCAGGTAAAGTGACAGTGAGTAATGTAACAGTGGGTAAAGTAACAGTAGGTAAAATGACAGTGAGTAATCTAACAGTGGGTAAAGTAACAGTAGGTAAAGTGACAGTGAGTAATGTAACAGTGAGTAATGTAACATTAGGTAAAGTGACAGTGAGTAATGTAACAGTGGGTAAAGTAACAGTAGGTAAAATGACAGTGAGTAATCAAACAGTGGGTAAAGTAACAGTAGGTAAAGTGACAGTGAGTAATGTAACAGTGAGTAATGTAACATTAGGTAAAGTGACAGTGAGTAATGTAAAAGTAGGTAAAGTGACAGCGAGTAAAGTGACAGTGAGTATAATAACAGTGAGTAATGTAACAGTAGGTAAAGTGACAGTGAGTTAAGTGACAGTGAGTAAAGTAACAGTGAGTAAAGTACCAGTGAGTAATGTAACAGTAGGTAAAGTGACAGTGACTAAAGTGACAGCGAGTAAAGTGACAGTGAGTATAATAACAGTGAGTAATGTAACAGTAGGTAAAGTGACAGTGAGTTAAGTGACAGTGAGTTAAGTGACAGTGAGTAAAGTAACAGTGAGTAATGTAACAGTAGGTAAAGTGACAGTGAGTTAAGTGACAGTGAGTAATGTGACAGTGAGTATAATAACAGTGAGTAATGTAACAGTAGGTAAAGTGACAGTGAGTAATGTAACAGTGGGTAAAGTAACAGTAGGTAAAATGACAGTGAGTAATCTAACAGTGGGTAAAGTAACAGTAGGTAAAGTGACAGTGAGTAATGTAACAGTGAGTAATGTAACATTAGGTAAAGTGACAGTGAGTAATGTAAAAGTAGGTAAAGTGACAGCGAGTAAAGTGACAGTGAGTATAATAACAGTGAGTAATGTAACAGTAGGTAAAGTGACAGTGAGTTAAGTGACAGTGAGTAAAGTAACAGTGAGTAAAGTACCAGTGAGTAATGTAACAGTAGGTAAAGTGACAGTGACTAAAGTGACAGCGAGTAAAGTGACAGTGAGTATAATAACAGTGAGTAATGTAACAGTAGGTAAAGTGACAGTGAGTTAAGTGACAGTGAGTTAAGTGACAGTGAGTAAAGTAACAGTGAGTAATGTAACAGTAGGTAAAGTGACAGTGAGTTAAGTGACAGTGAGTAATGTGACAGTGAGTATAATAACAGTGAGTAATGTAACAGTAGGTAAAGTGACAGTGAGTTAAGTGACAGTGAGTTAAGTGACAGTGAGTATAATAACAGTGAGTAATGTAACAGTAGGTAAAGTGACAGTGAGTAATGTGACAGTGAGTAATGTGACAGTGAGTATAATAACAGTGAGTAATGTAACAGTAGGTAAAGTGACAGTGAGTTAAGTGACAGTGAGTAATGTGACAGTGAGTAATGTAACAGTAGGTAAAGTGACAGTGAGTAAAGTGACAGTGAGTATAATAACAGTGAGTAATGTAACAGTAGGTAAAGTGACAGTGAGTAATGTGACAGTGAGTATAATAACAGTGAGTAATGTAACAGTAGGTAAAGTGACAGTGAGTTAAGTGACAGTGAGTAATGTGACAGTGAGTAATGTAACAGTAGGTAAAGTGACAGTGAGTAAAGTGACAGTGAGTATAATAACAGTGAGTAATGTAACAGTAGGTAAAGTGACAGTGAGTTAAGTGACAGTGAGTTAAGTGACAGTGAGTAAAGTAACAGTGAGTAATGTAACAGTAGGTAAAGTGACAGTGAGTAAAGTGACAGTGAGTAATGTGACAGTGAGTATAATAACAGTGAGTAATGTAACAGTAGGTAAAGTGACAGTGAGTTAAGTGACAGTGAGTTAAGTGACAGTGAGTATAATAACAGTGAGTAATGTAACAGTAGGTAAAGTGACAGTGAGTAATGTGACAGTGAGTATAATAACAGTGAGTAATGTAACAGTAGGTAAAGTGACAGTGAGTTAAGTGACAGTGAGTAAAGTAACAATGAGTAATGTAACAGTAGGTAATGTAACAGTAGGTAAAGTGACAGTGAGTAAAGTGACAGTGAGTAATGTGACAGTGAGTAATGTAACAGTAGGTAAAGTGACAGTGAGTAAAGTGACAGTGAGTATAATAACAGTGAGTAATGTAACAGTAAGTAAAGTGACAGTGAGTAATGTAACAGTGAGTATAATAACAGTGAGTAATGTAACAGTAGGTAAAGTGACAGTGAGTATAATAACAGTGAGTAATGTAACAGTGAGTAATGTAACAGTAGGTAAAGTGACAGTGAGTAAAGTAACAGTGAGTAATGTAACAGTAGGTAAAGTGACAGTGAGTTAAGTGACAGTGAGTAATGTGACAGTGAGTAATGTAACAGTAGGTAAAGTGACAGTGAGTAATGTGACAGTGAGTATAATAACAGTGAGTAATGTAACAGTAGGTAAAGTGACAGTGAGTAATGTGACAGTGAGTATAATAACAGTGAGTAATGTAACAGTAGGTAAAGTGACAGTGAGTAATGTGACAGTGAGTATAATAACAGTGAGTAATGTAACAGTAGGTAAAGTGACAGTGAGTAATGTGACAGTGAGTATAATAACAGTGAGTAATGTAACAGTAGGTAAAGTGACAGTGAGTTAAGTGACAGTGAGTAATGTGACAGTGAGTAATGTAACAGTAGGTAAAGTGACAGTGAGTAAAGTGACAGTGAGTATAATAACAGTGAGTAATGTAACAGTAGGTAAAGTGACAGTGAGTTAAGTGACAGTGAGTAAAGTGACAGTGAGTAATGTGACAGTGAGTATAATAACAGTGAGTAATGTAACAGTAGGTAAAGTGACAGTGAGTTAAGTGACAGTGAGTTAAGTGACAGTGAGTATAATAACAGTGAGTAATGTAACAGTAGGTAAAGTGACAGTGAGTAAAGTGACAGTGAGTATAATAACAGTGAGTAATGTAACAGTAGGTAAAGTAACAGTGAGTAAAGTGACAGTGAGTATAATAACAGTGAGTAATGTAACAGGAGGTAAAGTGACAGTGAGTAATGTGACAGTGAGTATAATAACAGTGAGTAATGTAACAGTAGGTAAAGTGACAGTGAGTTAAGTGACAGTGAGTAAAGTAACAATGAGTAATGTAACAGCAGGTAAAGTGACAGTGAGTAAAGTGACAGTGAGTAAAGTGACAGTGAGTAAAGTACCAGTGAGTAGACCACTGCTGGGCTTGTAGAGCCTGAGGCCACAGGCCCAGTGTAGGTCCCAGTTCATTTCCGGTGAGAAACCACAAAGCAAACCGCATTAGCAGGCTCAAAAATAAAAAATAAACATTTTAACAGTGCTCATAAAAGCTTTCAGAGCAACAACGTTAACAAACATTATGTGCTATTCATTATGTTAAAACTGCTGACAGTTGTCTGACTGTGGCGCACTGCTGATGGAGTCAGAGACACAGCTGAGAATATGACATGGGTGAGTACAGGGCACAGTCTGTGTGAACTCCAGATGAACAGCAGCGCAGCACTGAAACGTGAGCTGACGGAAAATAGCCCCTAATTAAAGACATGACAGCCAGCACTATCATATTCATCCACCTGCTTAATAATACACAAAAATTAAAGGGAATATATACCACCCTCTTCCCTCCCCCTATTCATATTTAATACCTTGATTGGTTCCCCAGGGAGACACTGACTCTGAGACTTGTGAGAGATGAGTGGTTGAGGGGGAAGCAGGTTGATTATTAAGCACCTGGATAGGCAGACGCACTGCCGGTGGCCAGGTACAGCTCTACACACCATGAACCTTGACCAAAAGCAAATATAGACCAACAATATATATCAGAGGAGAAAAGAAGAGAAGAGAAGAGAAGAGAAGAGAAGAGAAGAGAAGAGAAGAGAAGGGACACATAGGAGTTTTTAAGCTCCTTGCTCAGCAGTCTTCCAGCTGACAAAGCCGTGGTCATTATCTGATGGATTTCACAGGCAATTCCCAGGTTTTTGTTTGGGGAGACAGTAAGCATCGGAGAGCAGCATGGGAAAGAGACACTCAACACCAGCACTATCATCCATGAGAAAAACGGCCCCCAAAGCAGACAATGTTCTGTATCGTCCCTCAGGTTACAGAAGCACACTACACAAGTGAAACCATGGGAAAAGGTTAAACCAGCCATAATTAGTATCATTACTAGCGCCATTATTACTGCCGTTGCCGTCAGTGCCACCATCTTCATCCTCAATACTGCTATCATCATCATCATCATCATCATCATCATTGTTGCGGATTTGTCATCCACTGAAATTTCTGAATTCACACTCCTCTTCCTGAACCATATTTGACAACCTAGGTAATGTTTATGCAACAACAACAACAAAAAAGACCTCCCTACAAGCCCTTAACCAGGTAAATGACCATGAAACTCTGAGCTGATGAACCGTGAAGGTTACTCTTTTAGTTTTGGTCTAAATGAAGTAGAAAATTATAAAATGGAGTGGGAGAGATTTAGGAATGAGAATGATGTGAAACCACCCACATACAAACACAGATGTGTGATCACAGATTTTAAAAAAGTACCACCCATGGAAACAAATCAGTTTGCAACTTTCCACTACCTGCTACTGCTGAACATCAAGTAACCTGCAAGATTTTTTCCATTTTATACTTTTCTCTGTATATATGTGGGAAATGCACAAAAATGGAGTAACCACATAATTGATAAAACAAAAAAAAAAATCTCTATAGTTTTCACGGATTAACAGACAGCAGCAACAACATCAAGCTCCTAAATGAAACAGACATTCCTTTGGATTTGAAACGGAAGCAATCCCACTCATATCTCCAGATTTCTTTAAAAATCGGCGTCCTCCTGTTTTGGTCTAATCACACGACATGACACATTCTATTTGACAAAGTGGATATTTGTTTCATTCAGGGTAAGGGAAGATACACAAAACAGACACACACGTACACACACGCGCACACACACATGCATACGCACATAAAGAGAGTGAAAAATCCTGGGGTGGCCACTGTCCGCCCTCGGAGCTTGTAAATCCATTTAATCCAGTCAAATCACACAATCACACACTCCCACTATTTACTGCACAGGGAGATAAAGAAAACATTTGTTTTCCTCCTCCTCCTCCTTCTTTTTCTTCTCATTATTATTCCGTCTCTCTTTGTCCCCCCCCCCTTTCCGTACACACAGACTGAGACCAAGCCGTGGCGGTTTACCGTGTGCAGCCGAGCCAGCGTGGAGAAAATAGCACTGATACCTGATCAGCCCATTGGCCAAAAGGTGACACTTAATACTAATGTCAAGCTGTTGACCCCGAACACCAACCTCTCTGATACAATATCAATAGTTAATGAATGCCTGTATACAGGAAAGCATCTTATATAACTCGCACGAGCTTAATCAAAGGGAGGAAAGAATCACTCAGTGGTGAATTTGACAAAATGTCTCAAAAAAACAACTGAGCGTTCTCTCAAACACGCCAACAGCTCTCCGTTTTCCAGCCCTTGTCTTCAGCCGCAGATCCAAAAATCCCCACCGCAGCATCTCAGTAAACTTCCACGGACTTTAAGTTTCAGGTTTAAGTTTCATATCTCATTTCTACAATCTTCAGTGTTTATAGTTTTGGTCACCTTTGTAAGGCAGACACAGGAGACAACAGGCTCTCGTTCACTGTCTGCTATTGTGACCTGAACTTTTCTGTCATATAGGTTGCCTGTCTATCTCAACAGTCTCCGTTCCGCTGAGTCAACCCCCCCAGAACCATGAAAATGACCCCCCCCCCCTCCCCAGCACCCACCCCTGCACTCAGTCCATCTGATTCCTGCTGGTTGTGGGATGATTAATTGATGGATGCTAATCTGCGGCTGAATGAAATATTCAGATGACCAGGGAAAAGCAGGCAGGCTTTGACGGGTCATGTGACCCTTCAGGGGTCATGTGATAGGTCTCTGTGAGGGAACTCATTAGTTGCCTTGCTGATCATTCGGCTGCTGGTTTGTTAACTCCAACCGAGGATTGTTTTCACCGCAAACCTGACCTGTGAAGGATCTTAGGAGAACAAGGGAGGGAGGGATGAAGGAGGTGGCATTATCATCTTTTTGTGTACAGTTGACGAAGGGGTAAAGGGTCACGTGCAGAGGAGGAGGAGGAATACACACCCCCGCCCCCCCCCAAAGCCTTCCCTCGTCCATTGTCAAACATCACCAAGGCAACTGTTATCCGTACATGGGATTAATGAAGAAGATCAGTCAGTTGTCCTTGGTTATTGACAAGGTGTTGTTCACAGAGGATTAGGGTTCCAATCAGCACACTCCCCCACACATACACACACATTAACAATGAAGACATTTACAACCTAACACAGTGACATGTCAGAACAGAGTTTTATCTTTCTCTTATTAACCGTCTTAAAGGTTTGCCTCACAGGTATAAGGCATACCACACACCGCCCTACTGTTCCACTCTCCTCTCTGCCTCTCTCGCTCTCTCTCTCTCTCTCTCTCTAACACACACACATATACACACACATATACACACACGAACACACACACATACACACACACATACACACACACACGCACACACACACACACACACACACACACACACACACACACATAAGGCCCCTCATCTCGTGTGTGGAAATGGCTGTGTTCTGTGCAGCCGATGTGGAAATGCACTTTGCTCTTTCAGAAAACATATTCGCTGTGCTCTCCTTAGCAAACTCTTTGAACTGCTGTTCTCAAAAAACCTTGCCTGTTGTATCCATGAATAATATTTGCCAGGTGTCAGACAGAGTCAGAGAGAAAGGCTGCCGCTGGTCGCTACATTTTTAGGTTTTAGCTGAAGTGAGGAGGGCACAAGGGGGCTTGCTTATTAGTCCACATCTACACACACACACACGCACACACACGCATACACGCTTTCGCCCTGAAGATGAAAGGCTTGGCTTTTCCTCGTACCTTTAATTTCGAGTTGAAAAGAGGAGGCGTAAGGTGCTGATAAATCAGATTTCTAAATCTGTTGAAACTGGGTGAAGTCCTTCTTTTCGCATACACAGATGAATTATTCTTCGAGGAGCTCGTAATCACAGACATGGTGTTTTTCATTAACACGGACTGCCTCTCCCTGAATCACCATTATAACAAGCCCTCATTCTCATGTTACATTTGACTAAACCATCAGGTACCATTTATTATTTGATTTCACATAACAATCAATTTAAAGTCAATATGCTGCACAGCTAATTAGTGCTATCAGTATGAATGTTTATGATTAAACTGACACATGTTCATGATTGTTCTCAAAACTCATGAAATTTCCATGGTGGAAAAAATGCGATTTAGTGGTAGAGATGATTTTTTTATATAATGTCATGATGGAGAACTCAACTTCATGGCATTTTTCTGCCTTGTATCTCTACAAATACTCACGAAAAAAGAAGAACAGAGAGAGAGAGAGAGAGAGAGAGAGAGAGAGGGAGAGAAGTCTAAAGCTCAACAGCTGTTCTCCTTATGATGTGTGTGTGTGTGTGTGTATGTGTGTATGTGTGTGTGTGTGTGTGTGTGTGTGTCTGTGTGTCTTGCCCTTCAGTGCCACACTGAAACCCATCTCCTCTCCCCTGGCTCAAGGTGGCTCTTATGAGCTAAAGCCTAATTGAAAGCATGAGTAGCATGGATGTGAATTCTAAGAGAGTGGATTGAATGTTGCCTGTCCTTGGACCTCGGTTCATGACCACAGTGTGAAGGGCTGGAGAAGATTACGTGTGTGTGTGTGTGTGTGTGTGTGTGTGTGTGTGTGTGTGTGTGTGAGAGAGAGTGTATGAGAGTGTGTGTGCGTGTGTGTGTGTGTGTGTGCGTGTGCGTGTGCGTGTGCATGTGTGTGCGTGTGTGTGTGCGTGCATGCATGCATGTGTGTGCGCGCGTGTGTGCATGTGTGTGTGTGTCTGTATGAGAGACCACAGGTTGACGGTTTTGGCCCACACACATACACTTGACAGTCTGTCAACTTGACTAAAGCTCTATACAGCAGCGCGCCTCCTTAATGAGTCTGGAGGCCTGGCCTTGAGAATATGGTCACTGGAGTGAAAACATCTCCTCTCGTCTAACTGAACAGTGAGTTCAGTGCAATCTCATTTTCCATTTATTTAAAAGATACTCCTGCCTAGAGATCTGGAATGTCTATCAAGATCATTTGAAAAGATAAGTAAAGGAGATGGTTTCTACTGTCTTGTTCTTGCAGAACGGTCTTAAACCCAGAACAGGTCAATTCTGTGTTGACTCTAAAGTCCACATATTGGCGTGTTGGTGTGAACATACAAAACCAGGTTCATTACATGACATTACAACCAGTAATAAGAGCGTGTCACCTTTCATCTACATGTCTCTCTCTATCACACACATACACACACACACACACACACACACATACACGTGCACGCGCATGCACACACACATACACACACACACACACACACACACACACACACACACACACACACACACACACACACACACACAACAAAACATATATAAACCAACACACCAGTGCATTCTGGCCTTTGAAAGGGGACAGTTGTTAAAATGGAAACACTGAGGGCATTTTTCACTTTTCCACACAATTCTGATAAATACTAGCTCTACACATCTCTCACCTCCTGCTGTTTTAACCTACACAGTGAGAAGTCTACTACTGAACTGTGGGATGTGGACTAGGGGAGGCTACAACTACCATTATACAACGTTGTGAATTAATCACAGTATGTTTTTTTTTTTTTTTCGCCAAGGAACTGGTGCTGACAGAACACAATAATGAGAGTGAGAGACTCTGCAGGTCTCTGGCTACACCAAACAGGCATGCAATCCAGCTGTGGCTTTGTGTGTGTGTGTGTGCGTTAGAGAGAGAGAGAGAGAGAGAGAGAGAGAGAGAGAGAGAGAGAGAGCGAGTGAGTTTGAGCTTTTATGATTGCGAAAAAAATGTATTTATAAGTATAAGACTAATAGAGATTCTTACTACGTGCCAGCCTCTGTCATTAAGCTACAGCTGTGCTATATTTTCACCAAGCATATCACATACCACAAACAAGAACGCTTTGTGTGAAATGGTACACGACACATACTTCTGTTTTAGATGTAAAGCTGAAATATATGGATTTAGCCAAAATATCCTCTGATTTTAACAATCAGTCAGGTTTATGATTTAATGTATAGTACAACTATTGTTTTTTAATTAATCTACAGTATACAGTATAAGTTTAAAGTTTTAGAATTTACAGTTGCTGCCTCTATAACATCACTGCAGCCAATAAATCTAAACAGAAAGTAAATACTAGAAACTGTCCCTGGATCTTGCATAGAGAATGTCACATACACACGCACACACACACACACGCACGCGTGCACACACGCACACATGAATGCAACAAGCTAAAGGGATGCCATTAATGGCACGATGAGCACAAGGGCTTTCAGTAGCACTATGATGACCTCGGTTTAAGATGGAAGCACAATGCGATTCAAATTGGTTTTAGAGAACACAGATATTATTATTTTTTTTCCCCCCTCTGACACACTCTGACACTCACTTATACTCACTCCACCCTCCCCTTCCCCAAGCAACTACCACTACTGCCTCCAAATAATCTTGCTTTAGATTTGAATCTATGCATTTTTTTTCCTTTTATGCGTGTGTGCGTGTGTGTGAAAGTTGGTGCGGTACTGGCTCTGAATGAAATCTGAATACAGTCCCTTTTGAGGTCGCACACCTTGCTCTCCAAGGCTAATTAAGGTTTGACAATTAACTGTACAGGATGCTGAGCAGTGCTACGGTGAGTGATATCTGTGAATGATTAAATCTAGAAGGAAGAAAGCTGTGTGGCTTTCACTGAATCTTAGGAGAGTCGGTGTCCTCATTAGATACGCAACAACAGAAATCTTAGGTCGTTCGCCGTGGCGATCAGACCTAGTTGAACTTTGGTCATCACCTCACGGTTCTCTAAATGACACCTTATAAGCATATAATCAGATAAGCCGAGGAGCATGACGAAAACATGTAAGGGCATTCAACAGAA
Source organism: Chanos chanos (assembly GCF_902362185.1). NCBI lineage: Eukaryota > Metazoa > Chordata > Actinopteri > Gonorynchiformes > Chanidae > Chanos > Chanos chanos. The sequence goes on along the minus strand of NC_044504.1, from coordinate 33,759,356 downwards.
ACATGACGGGCCAGATGTCTCACTCAGCCGGTGTACAAAAAAAATACGCGACGCAAAGAATACAACGGCTCGTAATGTGATTTAGACAGAATACATCCAGGTTAGAGGTCACTTTCAAACCGCTGGGCTGTAGCAAAATAGATGACAACTGTGAAACTAACCATGACAGATGGAATTTAAATGGACTGTCTGGACTCCCACAGACCCCGTGTCAACGGTCATTTCCTCAGCTTTCGGAACTGCGTGTTGGCATCTGATAATATGAAAGCGGGGGGTGGTGGCGGCGGCGGGGGATAACTAATTTATGACCACGCAAGCACCGTAAAGTTAATACAGGTAAACTGCACGGTTTTGCGTTTAAAACGAGGGTCTGTTTGTGCTTTTAGAGATTAAAAGGAAATTCAAGAACTACTGACAAAAACATCTGAAAACTATTTTAAGCGTTACATCTTTGGTTTCTGACTTAAGAAAAGACACACACCTCTGGAAGTCCGATCTCTTAGTCTTCTTCACCAGTGAGGATACATTTCTGTCCCTCAGTTTTTACAAAGTATTGGAGATAGCGACATAGTCGTTTTTTGTAATAAATCCTGACCCCTAAACTAGTGTTCTGTCCGTATTTAAATCTCATTGGTTGTTTTCCGCTCAAAGCACATCCGCTTAATATAACTGATGAATCCATAATCCAGTACAGATCAGTACACTTAACCCAGTTATCACATTTAACATCTGATCAGACAGACAATAGTCATGACATTCAGAATTACGCTAGTTATGTAAAAAACAAATGAATACAAACTAACACTTACAAAACTTAAACAAAACAGCACACACATACAAACTCTCTTAAATATCATTCAACATCAGAATTAAGAATTAAACAAACATATACCAAATGTTAATGTAAAAACTTCTATTTGTGGTCACAGTGTTCCTAAATTTAGCTATACTGGCGTTAAATGAGCTTTAGCGTTCAGAATAGGTTCCCTTGGCTTTCAGCTGAACGTCGCACAGTCAATACTCAAAGCATGCCAATAAATCACACAGCTGATTACACTGAGTAATTACTTCTCCAATTAATTAAGACTCTATTTGAGTTCAGTTCTCACACCTGTGCACCAGTATTCACAAACACAGACGATGATTCTTTCATCTTTTCCTCTCCATTGTTCTATCGCTTTGTTTTGTTTTGTTGGTTTTTTTGTTTTTGTATTTTAATAAATCTCCTGTCATCGTTGTGCTGTGTCAGTATATGTTCATTTGTACATATCTAATAGAGTAAAGCATATTTTCATTACAAAAATCAGCACTTCTCTTCCGCATTCATAGACAGTGATCCTGTTTGTGACTGTATTGAAATGATACTATCCATAGATTATTACGGAACATAGGAGTATTTATGTGTGAGATAAATAGTGTTATACTAGTGTGACTATTCAAAAGGAACAAGCAAAAAAAAATCAAATATTGTAGAACAAACATACCAGACACAGAGCTGATAAACATCAGAATGAAAGCTGTAAGCATATGAGCTGTTCAATGACTGATTTTTTTTTTTTATTTTGCCCGACAAGTTTGTTGGAGAAAGATGCGAGTGCTTGGACATTTTGTTCAAGGCCACATAGGTGCAGCTAGGAAAAAAAAACTCTTTTCAGTGTATCTTCCTCATTGTTTCCACATAAAAAAAGTCATATAAATAAAAAAAGAAATCATGTAGATTTGTCTTTTCAATAGATGTTGACGAGAGAACAAGGTTTTTATTGTGTGTGTTCATTCTCCTTCTCATTGTATTTCATAATGGCCAGTTCTATTGTTGAATGCACTGAGGAAAGAAATAAAATATATTCTAACTGAAACACTTAAAAGAAGGAGACAGTGCAAATGAGTTGAGGTTCAAACAGATGAGGAACATGCTATAAGTTATTGAGTCGAGGAAAGAGAGAAGTCTCTCAAGGGGTTAAATGAGAGCTATTATGCTATCACCCTTACTTAAACTGAAAGAGAAATTAGCAGAGGAATTAGCAAGGAAATTACCACTTTTAATTGGACTAATTCCTCTGGTCTTGTCACAGCTGTATTTCCCCCCCTGCTCCCCCCCCTCCAAAAACCCTCCAGCACGCAACCCCCCCCCCCCCACCCCCTGCATTCAGCACGCTATTATTAATTTTTCTAATGTGAATCATCCCTCTTTCACCCTCTGACACCTGGGGCTACTGAGGGTGAGCCCCTGTCAGACTCATCTCAGTTTATTACCCCCTCTTCTTTCTCTCTCTCCCCCCCCCCTCTCTCTATCCCTTTCTCTCCCTCTTTTCTCTCTCTCATCCTCTCTCCCTTTCAAACACGCGCACACTCGCGCGCGCACACACACACACACACACACACACACACACACACACACACACGCACCCTCCCATCATAAGCATAAATACTTGCTCTCTCCATATCTGTAGCATTTTGATTTCTTTTTTCCTGGCTTCCTTTTTTGCTGCTCCTCTTCAGTTTCCATCTTCCCCTACAAACTGCAGAGGCAAACTATAGAACTGACAAGAAAATAATAGTGGGACGAATTCACACAAAAAAGAACAAAATGCCTACAATCAACAGCTGAACTTTGGAGTGATGTGAAAGTGATTCAGCACTTTGATTTTATCTGTTCTTTGATGCCATGGCAATTGGTCAGGTCACCTCTGAGTTTTGAGGTCAAGCCAATGGCCGTCTGGGACAATGCCAGGGCTGAATACATGTGTGCGTGCGTGTGTGTGTGTGTGTGTGCATACATGCATGCTTGTGTGTGTGTGTGTACAACAGATTTTGTTACCAATTAAATGCCTCAAAAGCTTTTAGGGAGTCTCAGAATTTAAACCTTATTATACCCTGATGTAACTTCATTACCCTTGACTTTATCAAACTACCTTTAACACTCAACTAAAGGTGACAGCTCATTCTGTGCCTGGATACATTCACTCTCAGATCAATCCATCTGTCAGAGTGGGCTTGAACACCACGCTGACTACATTACAAATCAATGAGACTGATTAGAGGTGACTTTCAGAAAAAAATTACAACATCTGTCACAAACATCGCTCGCTGTTCACCCAGCAGAGATGGGTCTGACCCGAAAATGACGTGCTGAATCCTCGGTGGAATAATGGAAGCGATTGATAACAGATTAAAATTAAATCCAATCCATGGACAATAATAGACCACCGGCCAATGCTGCTGCCAGGAGCAGGTTATGAGTAATGTGATTACAAACATCAGATTTGATTAGGTGGATTCGCTCATCCTTGTCTTTTTTTTTTTTTTTTTTTTTTTTTTGCATGCTATTTACTCATAATACTGTTTTTTTGTTTTGTTTTGTTTTTTTAAGCAACCTTCAAAACTGAAAATAAAGAAATAGATTTCACTCGGTTTTCCAACATAAAATTGTTCAGTGGGTAAGGTCAGATCTTTAGAAACTGACTCAACAATGTTGAGGAACCACTGAGAAGAACGGAGTCGTCGTCCAAAGTACAAGACAGAAAAGTGTTTCAAAAAAGCACAGAGGACAGTATTAACCATTGTTTTAACAGTTTTAGAGAGAGCTTTGAATCTTTAGACGTTCCTCTTGTGGTTTTTGGATCTGTACTCTGGCTCTTTGAGGTCAAAAGAAGACGTTGAAGATGAGGAGCAGTTGGTAAGGAGGTTTAATTTGAGTGTATATTCATCTACATCAGATGAACCACTTAGAAATTACAACATATTTTGTACATTGCCCCACTGTTCTAGGAGACAGATTCATGTAAGTTTAAAAAAAAAAATAGTCATGTTTAGCCCTCTGTTGGATTTTTTTTTTTGCATAGAATGGCTGCTTTAGTGTTGAATAGGTGGCGGGTATGGCAAATGAAAAAATTCCCTGGTTGAAGTACGTTTAGGGTAGTTGTCTAGCTTCCTGATGAAGAGCCATTCATTGAGTTTAGAAACATTAAATTGTATTTGAGCAGATAGTATGTTCCTGTAAACTTCAGAATTCACCGTTCTGCAGCCATCTGCAGGCCAGTCATGATCAGAGACAAGGGACTCAGTGGCAGGCGTACACATTTATCTTTATATATTATATAAAATATTACATTTTATATGTTATGTGTTATATAACATTATATTATATTATACACATCAGGTGGTAGGATTAGAATCATAGTCATTTCTAGTTTAGGTTCACCTTTGTCTCCAGAAGACTTTGTTCCAGAACTGTTGTGTAACCTCGTTCTTCTGCTCTGGAAGGTTCCAGGGGTCTGCTCTACGTGTGGTGTATGCTCTGAGTTTTGGCTAGGGTGGTCTTGCTTGTACAGTGGTCTTTGTCACGTCTGTCAAGCAGAGACCATGTGTATGTCTGAGACAATGTCTTAAATAACAGGGTCCCTTCGCAATCTGCATCTCAAAAGGCAAAAATGTCCCTGCTGAGATAGTTTAATTAAGAGAACCACTTCCCAAGAGTTTTAGAGGGTTCAGAATCCACCTAGAGCCCTACGCAGAGACAAAAAAATAATGCCATTTTCCCTACACTCATCAATACAGGCGAAGTAGAAGAGACCTCCTTTGAATGCTGAAAAGATCACAACCTTGTCTGATTCAACTAAGAGGTTCAGGTATTGTGAAGTCACACATTAATGTAGACATGACAAATGAGACCATTCACCACTGTATCCTCAATGCATAAATGTCAAACTGGACACCGGACACTGGACACTGACTTTTTTTTTTCTTCTAAATTATGTTTTCACAACATAACATAGACAAATCATGGGTGAGGCTACATACAGACAATGCTTTCTCATAAGGAAACCTCATTCACTCATTATAAAATTCAGACGCTTTCTTTCTGTACGTGGTCTTACAGCTCCTTCTCTCAGTTGCCCATTTACATAAGGGTTGAATTATATCAATAGATTCAATATTAATCTCCTCAGTTGTACTAATATCATTACTGCAATAAAGTTGCTTAGTTAACACTCTTATTCATTCATATTTCCCCTATAAAATCTCATCTGAAATGACTGGTATACTGAATTTGAGAACCTTCCGGAAGCTTTTATAAGTGTTAATTAAATTCCCCAGGCAAGAAAAAAGAAATTGTGATTGCATATAAGTAGACATTTAATGGATTTTTTTTAATTGTTCAGATTAATGAAAAAGTTCAGCTATTTACTTGTGATTCGTTTAGAAAAAAGTTCTTTCTTTCCATATTCTGATATACAAATTACTACAAAAATCACATGAAAATAATTATAAAAATCAGCGTCCATTTCTATTCCAACACTTTAAAAATTCTGAGGTACATTAAACATTACCATGCAAATTTAAACAGGCAGACTGAGATGTGTAAACGATTATGATGACTGGTTGAATGGTTCATTAAAACTAATGAAAATTAATTCAAGTAATTAAATCCAAATTTAACAGTCACTTAAATATAACACACTGGTTTCACAGTTATTGAAATATGGTCACGCTACACACTGACATTCAGTGCCATGTTTGCTTTTTGCTAGTACGAAACATGCAATAGAGTTTCCTCAAAAATATAAAACCTGCAATATGAAATGAAAATCTTGATAAAGATGATGAAAACTACAGAGTTTGAGCAAATGAGCTATTAGAATCTTCTCACACTGTCTGATTTAATGTTTAATATTTTTGTTTGAAATTCTCCGCATAAAAGAGTGACATAGGTCATTTGTCAACGCTCTTAAGTTAATCTACATTTAATTACCATGGTTAAATGAATGGATAAATTGAATGAAAATAGCTCTCAAGTTCTCCAGAATTTCAGTTTGGTAAGACCCTTCACTCCAAGCTGAATTTCCCCTACCTTAGTTTTCCATATTAGCCCTCCTTTCTCTAGTCATACCCCTCTTCTCTGGGCAATTGACACTAAATGGCAGATCCTATTTCCTCATTACAGTAACACAAATACTCCTTCTCTCGAACAAAAGGAAGGGAGAGAAACAGGGAAAGTATCAGCTCGGTGTATCAACACAGCAAAAATTCCATCCCCAGCGACCGGATTGAAAAAAACAATTTTCTCTGATAATGACATTACACATTTTCATTCACGTGCAGTGATAAGCTGAGGGAGAAAATGCAAAAAAGTGACATGCTTTTGTAAAAGAGGTAATTTATATATGTATTAGAAAGATCATTATTGAGGGCTCTTCCTTCGCCCCTTTTTTGGGTTGGGATTCTCCAGTATTGTAAGAAGGGATTCAGGCATTTGCCAACACTATTAAAGCTGTAATTTCCTGCTGAATCCATCTAGATGGGATTTTTTTTTTTTTTTTATCATTTGGCAATTTCTCCACAGTTACGGTGTAATTAAGTTTCATGACCTCTACTTTCTGCCTTAACCAGGCATTTAGAAATATTCTACAGCTGCAAATCTCCTCATCCAGTGTTTTCCCTTTTCTCTATCTTTCTCTCTGTCGCTCATTCTATCTCTAGCTCTCTCCACCCCCCCCCTCCCCACTCCCACTTTCACTGGCATCAAAAAAGAGTTAAAAAACAAAATTAATCTCATAATGGAGTAAAAATTTATTAATCCCATTATTTGTAAGAGCACATTAGTTTACGTTGAATTTGCATGATTTTCATTTTGGGAGGGACCATCGTAGGTGTGTGTGTCTGTGTGTCTTTCTGTTTCTCTCTCATTCTGCATCTCCGGTGGATACACACTGTGGATACACACTGTTTTGCTGTTACATGCTGTTCTTGTTGTTTACATCCTGTTTTACAATGTTGCACTATATTATATTATATTCAATGCACTGTGTCTCCCCATATCCACGTTGCACTCTCTGTTTGCATGGTTCATACTTGTTTACATACTGTTTTACTGTTTACACACTGTTTTTAATGTTTACATACTGGTTTACTGTTTACATACTGTTTTTACAATATTGCACTGTATTATATTCATTGTACTGTCTTCCCAATGTGTCCCCCCCAGTTAGTTCTCTTAGTATATTGTTTTTCTATGTTTTTTAGCATAGCCATTTGTTCTAAGTGTATTTGATTATCCTCCTGAATGTGCTGCTGTCTGTCTATGTTGCACCATATGGTCCAAGGAGGACGTTATTTCATCTCTGCTGTGTGCTGAGCTGTATGTATGCCAGAGATGATAATAAAGCTTGACTTGACTTTATTTGACTTGATACACCTGTTTGGGCTTTGATGATGGCCCTTACTGTTACAGAGGAATGGGCACAACATGAGAACTTCTGTAGAAACCTTGTGTTTCATTCAGATGTGTGCTTATGTGTGGGACTGTGGATGTGTGTGTGTGTGTGTGTGTGTGTGTGTGTGTGTGAGAGAGAGAGAGAGAGAGAGAGAGAGAGAGAGAGAGTGTGTGTGTGTGCATGTGTGTGTGTGTGTGTGTGTGTGTGTGTGTCTTTAATAGGTGTGTTGGTGCGGAAGAACAGGTTCAGGGTATTTACTGTCAGATGGAGAGGAAGGGCTGAGAACACTCTGCTGTTCCTTTAACCTCTGACCTCTCTGTGGACACGACTGGAAGTACAGAAAATGGGACTAACCTCTGACATCTATATATAAACATACAAACACATACACACAAACACACAAACACATACACACACACACACACACACACACACACATGCACACATGTACACACATGCACAGCTATATGTCATATGTCATAATAAAAGAAAAGAAAAGAGCAAATTTGTTTGCGAAAAGATCCAAAAAAGAAGAGAGGAGACATTTCTCTCAACCTCAGTTGACTGATTGAATCATTCTCACATAAAAAATCGTCTGAACCGGGGGAAGCTTATCAATTACCAGAGGGCATCTTGAGAGCCTGTGGCTCCCATGTGCGCACAGCAACGATCAAACACACCATCAAACAACAAAAGAAAATAAAGGATGGATTACTCTCTCGTATCATTTCCTAATTCCCTGTCAGCTTTCACTAAGACCGCATAAGGTCTTGGAGCACTAATCTCTTTAGCTACAGAGAGAATATGTCGCTCCAGCATCCTCTTTACCCAGAATTAGACGGAGAGGCCGCGCAAACTTCCCATCTGATAAGACCCCATCCCTTTCCTGGTGAAAATTCCCTTCTGCCATTCTCTACATCTAAGGGCAAGATAAAGTAATGTCTGCAATAGCAGCGGCAATCTGAGCACCGTTCCACGCAGAATAACATACTCCTGTTCCCTTTTCTTTCCCAAACCTTCCTCTCTCTCTCTCTCTCTCTCTCTCTCTCTCTCTCTCTCTCTCTCGCTCTCTCGCTCTCTCTCCTTCCTTCTCTTCTTCTCTTAATTCTCATTCCCTGTCTTGTCATGGAAGAGCTTTCTGTCAGATAGCAGAAACTTGCAGGACGTATTATCAGATGGCAGATCCTATTCCATAAACCTGGATAGACCATGAACAGAATGGTGGCAGTGCAATATGTGTGTAAACCCTCCCTCTCTCTCTCTCTCACACACACACACACACACACACACACACAGACACACACAGGTTTTTTTTTTTTTTACCTTTTTCTGTGCTGCTCCATCCTTATCATCATCATATCTTAATTTATAGGCGAGTCGTCATTATCACGTCAGTCAGCCTTGTTTAACCTCTCCTGATCTCCCATGATTCTTGGCTAGTTGACAGGCATGATTGCTTGCCTTCTGCTGGACAGCTGATAGGAGCTGGGTGATTAGGCAACCTCCTCCACCTAGACAATGATCCACAGGAGTCAGCAGCAGTCTGGACCAAATGTTAACAAAAAGGAGTTCTGGGGCTTTGAAATGTTTCAAAATAAAAGGAGTCTAATACCTCAACAGACCGTTTGTTAAATGTGTTACAAATAAATATGTAGGTACAGAGACAGATGTACACACACTCTTTATATCAGGGGATCATCACAATTGCAGGTTCAGGGATAAATATTCTACTGGTACTAATGTTCATGCAGGGATGTTTGTGATCTAAAAATCTATCAGTGACCCCAGTTTTGTTTGCTTTGGGCCTGAAAAGCTGTTTTATGAAAAAAAAAAAAAAAAAACATCTTTGAAGAAGAAGGTCCACATAGAATGTCACTCCAGAGGGGCTATGTGTCCACTGGATGTAGTATAGAATCAGTTTGAAACTACTGAAGTCTATTTGAGACTGATTACACTTTAGGAGTATTACAGTAAATCACGTGCGTTATATAAAAGAGAGAGACAGAGAGACAGAGAGACAGAGAGAGAGAGAGTAGGAGCTTACGATGGACGCCAAATATCACATCGGTTCTGTTCCAGGCTAGAAGGAGAGGGAGGGTCAATCACTGGGTGCCTGACAAGCTGATGCCATTCTTCTCCATGGTCACTTGATTTCAGCCTATCTCTCTTTGGCTCTGTCTTGCATTATTTTATTTTGCTTTTTTGTGGAAGGTCTATTGAAAATGAAAGCAAGTCATCAGGGGAACTTCGACTCACTATGATAATGATTTAAAAGACCTCTCTCAAATTCTAGGACACATGATGCATGTCTGTTGATGAGTATAAACAGGATAATTGGGACCTGAATCTTGATGAATTGTACACAGTTATGAAATAAATGGTAATTCAGCAGTAACTGTTTTAATACACTATGCCTTATGGTAAACACATAATAGATGTGTGTGATTATTTGTTTGCTTGTTTGTTTATTTCCTCGGTAAGGCTGGAGGGAGGGAAAGTCCTCAAACTATACGCTACACTCCCCTCCCCCCATTGCTCCCTCCCCCCCCCCCAACTCTTTTTCTGTAAGACTGCATGGAAATGATTTCTTCTTACTTTTGTGTGGCTCCAGTTAAACCCAGTTACTAATGGGCTTTTTTTTCAGACAAGAAATTACCAGCGCGAGCCACTCCTTTGTCTCTCCCTGGGAGCTCAATAGCCGTCACCACAGAAAAAGGCTTTGGTTACCAGAGAAACGGAGAGCGCGCTACCCCGGTCTCCATGGTAAACAGCAGAGCATTCTCTCACAGACCCTTTTCAAAACCTTGAACAGGCTTCAACAGATCGGATACAATCAGGGAAATGTACACCGCTATTTTTTACCGGACAAAACATCTTACACACTCAAGCACACGCATGTGCACTCATAGGAAAAACCAATATGCGTGTAACGCACTATTATATTGGCATGGTGTTGTGTGATTTGTTTGCCAAGAATAGGCAAAGTGTAAGCTATACTGTACCGGAACTTTACATAGTCTACAGTATTTAAATGTACAATAAAATGTGCTTGTGAAAAATCATACATTAAACATCGTGGTTAATAAATTTACAAAGTTTCACATCATCACAGCCCCCCCCCCCCCCCCTTCACAAACAAAAAGAAAAACAAAATAGCAAGCAAGAAAGAAAGAAAGAGAGAAAGAAAGAAAGAAAGAAAGAAAGAAAGAAAGAAAGAAAGAAAGAAAGAAAGAAAGAAATGGGATATGTTCTATAGTGGTGAACTTGAATTTGAATGAATAGTAGTCACAGCGTTTAAATAAATTAAAGTTTTGATTCTGTTTAAATTAATCAGGCGAATTAACGTATTTCATTATTCATTACATTATATCGCACAACTATGGCTTGATGAAAAAGTAAAGCTAAAGTAAGAATCTAATGTGATGAAACAATCGCGTCCCATGTTCAATTCCTCAGTTTCTCCTGACAAAGCGCGCTTTCAGTTGCCTTTAGTACTACTAGACCACATGGTTTCTCTCCATGAAAAAATAGCGACGACGAGAGACTGAATGACGAGGTAGAAAGCAACGGTGAAAAAAAAAAACTCAAAGAAGCAGCTATTCTTTGAGAGAAAACACGGTAGCCTCCATTTCACTTCAATCACTGCGAGGGAAACAGGCAAATTATAGCGCACACAAAGACACTGGCGCCATAATTTCGGGATAGACAAACCCTGCAATAAAATTACCCAAATTACCAGCGTGCACCGTAAGTGCTGCTCACAGCTAATCTTCCAGTGTCAGCGGCACTTCACCACGAGCGTCCCACGAGCGCTGAAACCCTGATCCCGGTTATCCGCGGCATTGTTATTACCTCGGGCATGGTATCAGTCCATTTTCCCCGTTTCTCCATTATTTTCCTCTACCGTTAGCGCCTAGCGCTCACAGAATAAACGTCAGTCTGCATAACATTTCCTTTTCTCCAAATTGTTGACTGTTGCTCAAAACACACAGAGGAACATTCAGTTGGCAGAAATGCTCTTTATTGTATAATCTATTTTCATTTCAAAATTATTAACTGTGATATCTTGGCCTAACAGTAAATTTAAAAGAATCTGTTAATTCAATTTGTGACACGCTAACAGAGGAGGTAGTTAAATAAGGTTAAAACGAAGATAATTCAATAAGAGAGAGAGAGAGAAAAAACATTTGTAAACAAAGAAAAGCATGTATTTGATATCCATAAAATGCAAAACAGTCTGAATTAAATTCTGGCAATTATTTGACCAAAGGTTAGGTGGTACATTTAAACATTTAAATAAAGGAATAAGTAGGCTATAATACAAAGTGTTTTAAGGTAGCCTATTCTATATTAGTGTTTCATTATCTCTATGAAACTTCCTTCGGTACCTCTGTTCTGAGGCCTCACAGGCTGGTGTGGGCTTTACAGTTTCTAATCACACTGATGAAAAGCACTTGCTCCACTACTACTTCTACTAATAGTAATAATAACAACAACAATAATAACAACAAAAGTTGATATTATTATTGTTGTTGTTGTTGTTGTTGTCACTGTTGTTGTTGTTGCTGCTGCTGCTGCTGCTGCTGTTAGTTCATCCCTGGGTCCTTGTGTTTTACTATATATATATTAAAAGTATTTATGTACAATGGCTAAATCTGCAAAGATATTTAACTGTTTTACCGATAATGTTGGCTTTAAGTTGTAAAAATTGTTATGTGAGATCATAAAGAGGGCAATGGCCACATAGCTGAGTCGATATGAAATCATGAGTCAACACGACAATAAACTCACACACAGCCAAAAGTCATTTCATTTGGATTTTAAATATATATATATATACACACACACACACACACACACACACACACACACACACACACACATATACATATATATATATATATATATATACACACAATAAACACCTCTCTGTCAGTATTTACAAAATATACTTTTAAATGGACCATAATCCATAATAATGTTTTAATTTTTTTACTTAAAAAAAAAAACATTTATCACAACACCTTTCGAAGTCATGACAACATCCCAAGCATGCTCTGATAACAGACAAATTCTTATTCATACTGTGAAATATGAATAACACATCCTAACGCTAGAAGGACTGAGTCGTTAGACTCCTCATATATATATTTTCTCTTATGGTCTGAATGGGAGTGGGGGGGTGCTTTGTGTTGGGGTGGGGAGGGGGTATTTGCACACCTGATGACAAGATAATGCTTTTATGTTTGCTTGCTTTTTTTGTTTGTTTTGTTTTTAGTGTCTCCTCTTATTTTATTTGTGTTCTCTTATGTCAAAAAAAGATTTGAAATCTAAGTCTCTTTCTCTCTCTTTGTGGCTTTGTCTGTGTTTGTCTGTGAGATTTGCCTTAGAGTGCAGGCGTTCCCTCTGAGGCATCTCGATTTAGAGAGATCCAGATCAGCCAGAGTGTAGAGGACTATCCCGCCCTCCCTGTTAGTATTAGAGAAAAGGTACCTAAGCTGGAGTGGGAATGATTTTCCCAGCACCTGTTTTCTGAATGGATTTAAGAACCAGATTGCCCACATGAAAAAAATCACAGAGGGTGATGATTCTAAGCATATTACAAATGGAAAATATGACTAGATCTTGTCACGTATAATTACAACTGACTGTTGCCACATCACAGACAAAGTCTTGGCTGAAAACTGTTTTGGTCATTCAGAAAAAGTTTTTCTAAGATTTTTCAACTCATTGAACAAGTTACAGCTCATTACTGCCACTTGATTGATGACTGAGGGCAGAACCTAGGACCATTATCTGAAAAACCTCAACAGACAGAGTGGGTGGGCCCCTTCAAGAATATTTGTAAACATTATGCAGGCTATCCAATTATAGGATATTTCTGTCCATCAAGCATTTCTTTCTTGCTCTCTCTCTCTCTCTCTCTCTCACTCTCTCTCACTCCCTCTCTCTCTCTCTCACACACAGACACACACACACACACACACACACACACACATTAGATGAATTAAATCCTTATCTAATAAAGGAGACAGGTTTCTGAGAATGGACTCTAAAGTGAATGTAACGGATACAATGGGAGCAGACACACACACAGATGAACCTGTTCCACACTATTACACGCCGAGCTCATATTTTTTCAAGCATCCTGAGTGTGAGCCATTTTATAAGATCATATCTCAAACATTCTCTCTGTTTCAATATTATTTCTACCAGCTTTGTATGGTGTAGTCTAAAGTTCATGGGCTTCTAGTCTTTAATACCAGTTTACTGTGGAAGATTACAGAAAAAAAATTAACCAGAACTCTCATTTAAGTTTACTTTGAAGTTAAACTGTTCCTTATTTAAATATGCTGTCTCTGCTTCCCAAGTGCCCTTACTCTTGACCCACCGTAGGTATGTCTTACATTAACTTCATGGATCACCTGCAGAAGTTCCCCTTTATGACAATATATCAAATTTTATCGTATAAGAAAAAGGTGGGTGTGACTGTGCAACAAACAAATAATTCAGAACAAGCGCAAACAAACAAGCACCTACACTCACAAACATACACGAGCACTCACAAACAGACACGCATAGACACACACACTCACACACACACTCACACACACACAAACACACACATACACATACACAGACACTACATTTAACAGAAGGCAATTTCACACTGTTTTGAGACTTGTAAAGGAACAAGGCTGAGATAGTGCAAGGCCATGCATGGCTTAGCCTGTGTTTTCTTACCAAAATCTTTAACAGCACTTATTTCATTCTGAGGAATTTTCATCCTCCACCCACTCCTGATGTAGAGACAGCAGGACACATCTGAGACATCTCCTTTCTGCTCTCTTTTCTTTCTCTCTCTCCTTTTCTTTCCTTATTTTTTTTTTAGGGCTAGGATACATTCCAGATGCCTACGGCCAAAAGTCGAGAACAAAGTTTCAGTGACAAACGAGACAAAGGCATGCCTTAGATTCAGGTCATACCACCGACATATCCACCCCAGTGTCTTTTTCCCATCTGTTAACCCCATTTCTTAATCCCCGTTTCTTCACATCATGCACTTTATGCTCTCAAACCTAAAAACAGTTTTCTCAAGCGATGAACTCACAACAAGGATTCATCTGCATTTATTTCAAATGATGTTATTACTTTACTTTAATTAAATCTAACCACAAAAAAAAAAAAAAAAAAAAAAATGAGGTAAGATGAGCCAGCGTATCATTCTCTGTTACTGTGAGCGGTAAAACAACCTCAAACCATGTCCATGTTCTACTTCTTTACACTGCACCGTACCACACATTGGGAAAAGAGTCCTGGAACAATGATTAATGGTCTCCCTGAGTCTGCTGCGGTCTGTCATTACACACTGAGATCTATGATAGAGCGGCATATGAACATACTGCATGGTACCAAACCAGTCAAGGCCATCAGCCGTCCCCTAAGTTTCATGTGCTGTGATCTAAATTTCAAAAAAACTGACTTTTTACTGTGACTTGACAACAGAAGCGCCCGTGTGGATGGTGTACAAATGAACTGATGGGTTTGACGCGCGGTGGCTGTCGCGATGGCGTCTGTGAAAATTCGCAGGGGTGTACATTCCGCTTTGTTCGCGCTAAAAGACGAGTTCACGCTACATGTGTATACAGCACGGCGTACGGTTTTCACATTTCATGCAGTTCACTGTATGATTACTTACTGATTACTTACTATTCTGCATTAAGTCCTATATGCATGTCTCTACAGTGCTATGTTCACTTTAATGTTCAGTGTGTGTGCAGGGGGGTGTTGAGAGTGGTGGGGGCGGGGGGGGGGGTAATTGGATTGTGTGGCCTCAGTTGCTGGCTGCTCACTGGCTTTATTTGTTGGGGGGGGGGGGGTACAGCAGAGTTTCACTAAGAGAGCTAATCACCAAGAGGGGGGAAAGAACATGACACACAATGTGATTGACACACAATGGCCATGGATTCTCTCGCTCCTCTCATCTCCACTCGCTCTTTCCAAAGAAAAGAAAGAATGGAGAGATGGGGGAGTGAGGGAGGCAGGGAGGGAGGGAGGGAGGGAAGGAGGGAAGGAGCAGATGATGGAAGGAGGGTGAGAAGGAAGAGGAGACGGGAGGGTGAGAGAGAGAGAGAGAGAGAGAGAGAGAGAGAGAGAGAGTAGAGATCAACGTGGCGAATCTGCGAGAGCATACTGTATCAATGCGTATTTGTATGTAAAGATACACATGCGAGTGCATATGTATGCACACATAGACTCACACACACACGCACACATACACACACACATGCGCGTGCACACATACACACACACACACACACACACACACACACACACAGGCCTATGGCCGAGATCACTTATACAGGTCTGTGCATGATCTCACAGACAGTGACCCATCTTTGCCAGAGTGGTAAAGAGACAATCCTCCCTACAGTCCAGATCGAGACACACATCCTGTCCCTCAGACACACAACAGTCAGTCAACAGAACTAAACAGACAACTAATGTACCCTCTGTTTAGGTATCACTGCCCATGTTCCGTTTTACCCTTGACATAAACATAACAGGCTAACACAACCCATGTGACCAGATATGACATGTGAACATCATCCTTTGACGTCTCTTCAATCATTTGAAAAAAAAAAAAAAAATCGAATCTGTCAAGCAACGTGTTCAGACATTGAGTTTTTTTTTTTTTTTACCTCATTCCTGGATTGCTGAGCCCTAGCCAACTTGCTTCTGAAGACTGAACATTGCAGGAGACTGACTTGTGGACCAGGGTCATAAAGCTAATGGAAGAAAGGCTACACATCTGACAAGCACTCTGGCAGCCAGTGGCCTCTCTCTTCTCATCATTCCTCCATCTCCGTCAGACGGGAGAAGGCTCAGATCTCAGTGTATTGTAGGATCACAGACACATCATGAAAATGAGGGGATAATGATTTAAAGATCCCTCTCATCTAGGTTTAAAGTGTATGAGAAAGAGAGAGAGAGAGAGAGAGAGAGAGAGTCAGTCTGATAAAAATTGAAGAGTTCTTTAGCATGTGCTTCCTCTGCTACTCCATCACAGTAATAAACTGTAATCTGCTCTAAAAGGTGACTTGACTGATGCCTTCCCTTCCTACCAGTGATCTAAAAAACCACAAGGCAAAGGTCCCAGAGACAACCGGCATGCCTCTACTGTACAGACAGCTAAACCTGTCGGTAACCAACTGAATCACAAGTCTAACATTAAAACATCCAGACAAGCTCACACAGTAACGCGCATTCACATATGTTCTCACTCACTCACACACACAGACACACATACACACACACATACACACACACACACACACACACACACACACACACACACACACATACACAGAGACTTAGTGATACTTAATGAAACTTTAAACTATCCATCAAAATAGAAATTGTGGGGAGAGAGAACATTTCAAATAAGTCCACAGAGTTTTCAGAACAGTTTTCAAGAGTGTATTTGAAGATAAGATTGATTGACTAATTGATCTGTTTGATTTTCCTTTTTTTTTTCTGCTGTTCTTCCTGGTACATTCCAGTCAAACCAGCCTGTTTCACTGTTGGAAAAAGTTTCAGTGATAAATGACACGTCATCCGACCTCAGAGTCGGATTATACCATCTGCATCACAAGCTCCTTTTTTACTTAAGACACACTGAACACACACTCCACACATGACTCATTTATTGTGTAACAAACAATACAGAAAACTCACAGTAGAAATATGAAGAGTGCACTTGCTTTTATGTATGTATGTATGTATGTGAGGAAATTATAGAGATGAATGGAAAAACAAACATACCCCCTGTGCACACACACACACACACACACACACACACGCGCGCATACAAAGACATATTCAAATGAATGTACACAAGCAGAGCTCCCCCTGTTGACTGATTTGAGCAAAGTTTATTTTCTAATCCCCAAACTTGGCTGATACTTGCATACTGCAAAAAGGACAAATCTTTGACACAGACAGAAATTATGCGAAGCCGTAAGAAGAGCTATAGGTTTATCAATGAAAAGACTCTTTGTCACTTCTGTAGATTAAATCAATAATTAATTTAATAAAAGGAAATAAAAGGAAAACCCAAAGAACTCGACACATTTGGTATATTCTTGGTCAAAAATTAATCAGATGCATCACGTGAACGCAAATGAAATATAGAACCATAAAACAGGTTTGATACGGTGCCGGTGTGAGAGTGGGAGTAAAACGAGAGAAAAAAAGAGAGGAAAATATAAAAAATACAAATAAAAAAAATTGCCATGGAGACTTCAAAAGGGCACCCATTGGACACCAAAAACTGTGTTACGTTAGTAATGTTATGCGCAAGCCAAAACAAACATCTTTCTCTCTCTCTCTCTCTCTCTCTATCTCTCTCTCTCTCTCTCTCTCTCTCTCTCTCTCTCTCTCTCTCTGAGCTAATTAAGCTGCCTGGTGTGTAGTAATGAATTCTCTCTGGTGGCAGGCAGGCTGTGAATGGGGAGGCACAGGCTAGCGATCCCCTCTGCCCGTATCATCAGGACGCTGTCAGGCCAAACAATGAGCTTATCGGTCTGCTTTTCAGCCCCCACCTCACCCCCCCCCCCCCCCATCCCCCCGCACCCATCCCGATTAACGGGGACGAATAAGGGAAAGGGGGGGAAAGGGCATGTCCTTGCCCGAGCCCAATAAATGTCAACGAAAAAGGCCAACGGACTAGCCATGTCCTCCGTGCGCGTTAGACTTTATGACAGAGAACACAGGTTAGGTCCAGAGCAGTGAGAGGCACAGGTCATAATTTTAGATATGTTTAATTTCATGCCAGAAAACGCGGGACAGGATAAACTGGACACAAAGAGTTTGCCCGGTGATTAGGATGAACGCTTACAATCATAGATCTATGGCAAGGGGCACAGATTTGAACATGTAGGTACATTCATATCATAAAATCCATGTAACCTGCATGCAGTATCATACAAAACCATATGTAGTCTGTGCGAACTTTTGGGAAATAATATGTGTATACAGAGAAAGAGAGAAAAAAGAAAGAGAGGGGGATGGAAAGAAAATGTGACTACACTCTCTCTCTCTCTTCAGACTCAGTTAGGAAAAGAGAGACAGAAAGATGGAAAGACAGAGAGAGAGAGACAGAGAGAGAGAGAGAGAGAGAGAGAAAGAGAAAGGGAGACAGAGAGGAAAGTCTGATTTTAAGTAATAATGATAATTCATCATAATTCGTGACTATAATCACCTTGAGCCAGTTTCACAAATACTGTTTCAGACAAGGGCCTTGAGGCAACAAGTGATTAGCCATCACTTTCTTTCTTTCTTTCTTTCTCTTTCTCTCTCTCTTTTTTAGTGAGGTAAAAACAGAGTAATGAGAGAGCTGGGTCAGCCTAACATTGCAGGTTCACCTCACTTTCTCCCATAGGCCTCCTGAGTGGACCACTCAGCGCTGTGAAAGGAGAGGCTCTGAGAAGGGCTAAGAAACAAAGGGAAAAAAAGAGAAGAATGAGAGGAAATGTAGAGAGAATGGTTAAAGAATGACGTATAACGGAGAAAAGATAAAGGAGAGAGAGGAGGAAAGAAGAGGACAAAGCAGAGAGAGAGAGGGGGCACAGAGAGCGAGCATTTGGAAGAAAAATTAATTGGAACGTAGATACACGATTTCGTGAAGAAAACAGAGAGATGGTGAGAGAGAGAGAAAGAGAGAGAGAGAGAGAGAGAGAGAGAGAGAGAGAGAGAGAGATGGGGAGGAAGCTGTTGTGGATGAGCTATGGGGGAGCCTCATGCTTTTAAAAAGGGATTGTTTACTTCAGTATTTGTGGGGAAACAAATCTGTCTTTATCTAGGAAGCAGGGCCACCCACGGAACCAAAACCCAAACAAAGATGCCTCTGTCTGGGCCTCTTGCCTCCCAAACCCCCTTAAGTAGCTGGAGGTCCAAGAGACTGGCAGGACCTATTCAAGTACACACAGATAAATACACACACTCTCACACACACAGACACACACACAGACACACGCACGCACACACACACGCATACGCACACACGCTGGACACACACACACACGCATACGCACAACATCACTAATTAATCCTTAGATTACCAAGGAAATTACTACAGCCACAGTTGGGCTAATTAGAAATTATTTAAAGCATTTTCCAATTAGAGGAAGCACATTCTTTTCTGGCGAGACCACACTGTGGAAGCAGGAACAAACAGGCAATAAGTGTGTGTGTGTGTGTGTGTGTGCGTGTGTCTGTGAGCACGTGGGTGTGTGTGAGTGAAGGTGCGGAGAAGGCTCTAATCAGACAGACTGTGGGAGTTACCTTGGCACCAACACTGTCGGTGTGTTTCTGAGGGAGAGAAGGTTCACCCGGAGGATGAGAGGGAGAGATATGTTACATGTATGTCAAATGGATGTTGTCTGTGCTACTGATCTTGCCCTGCACAGCTGAGTGCGTGAAAAAATGACATTATATTAGTATTAAGGCAAATCACTGTGTGACACAGAGCCAAAGGTGAATATTCTGGTTACTGTCTCTGTACATAGGAGTCTTGTTCTGAATCAGTGCAGTTTGTGGTCATGTTCTATTTACTTTCTGTCCTAAATTCTTGGGCTTTTTTTTTCTTTCCCTCTCTCTCTCTCTTTCTCTTTCACACACACGCACACACACACACACACACACACACAGGCCTCTCTCTCCACCTATTGGAGTGTGAAAGTGTCTCGGAGGGATTGGTGCTCTGCAGTTGTCAGGATAAATAGAGAAGATGATACGGAGAGCCATGGGGTAAACACTGAGGCCTTTTCATCTGAAGAGTCCAGAGTTAAACAAATCACAAATGGAGCACTCCCTAGCGCATAGACCCAGAGGGCTTCATTAGCCTCCAATTACAGGTTCATTCAGCCGTGAAATGCAACAGAACAACAGCTGTACAAACCCTTGCCTAAGCTGCAATTTGCCTGCGATCCACCACTGCGATGTTATCAAGCCTTAATATGACATCATATTTACAGTTACATAACTCTCACCATGAGGTTTCTAACAACCCAGAGAATTAATGTCACATTTCTGCCCCTGCCTCAAAAGCTCCGCTGTGAAGATGCCCTACGATGATGAGTTCAACACAACCGTGGACACACACACACACACACACACACACACACACACACACACATTCTAATACAAGCACACTCACAATCCACATTGTACATCAGATATTTATTAGCATTTCTCTCCACTCAAGACAGCTGAATTGAACGAGAGAGTGCTGAGCACTGTGAAGAAGAGCCGAAAGCTGAAATAGATGAGAGACAGGAGGAGGACGAGGAGAAATGGAAGTAGAGACAAATAAAAATGGGGATGTGGGGAGAGAAAGAACAGACTGAGAGAGAATATGAAAAATGAAATGAGAGAGAGAGATAGAGAGAGAGAGAGAGAGAGAGAGAAAGAGCCCATTCGATAAGAGAGAGAGAGAGATTGATAAAGGATGGCACACAAGGCACCAACCGTCTGCCCCCACAAGCACTAGCCTGATTATCATGGAACACACACACACACACACACACACACACACACACGCATGGACGCTCACAAACACACAAAAGCACACACTCATACACAAACATGCTCCAACTTTCTCCATCCCCTTGGGAGTAAGTCACAATTGTTATATGAATGTCATTAGTCCCCTCCTACTCCTCTGTGCCCCAGCCCCTCTCCCTCCTCCCCCCTCCCTCCCTCCCTCCCCCTCTCCAGTCTGTTTCATCATTTTAATTAATTTCTAATCAGGCGACAGTAAACTAATCACAGTCTGCATTAAACAAAAAAACAGCTCTGTTCTGACACCACACAGCTCCGGGTGCAAACATAGCACCACTGCAGGCAGAATGCTCCTCTTGCATCAGAGACCTATTGCAGAAAATCCAGGAGAGGTTGTGTTTTTTCTTCTTCAAATGTTATCATTTATCATTATGATTTCAAATGTTATCATTTTAATTTATGTTACGAGACATAACAATAATAATATATGCTTTAGCACTAGAGAGACACCATCGGCCGGAACCGAATTCCTTGTGTGTGTTAAGATACTTGGCCAATAAATCTGATTCTGATTCTGATAAGATCTTTCTTTTTTTTTCTTGCCGTTAGCATAAAGGGATATTCATTCGGAGGATACTGACATAGTTTGGTATGTTTCCTCAGTATAACTACTGCCCAAATCACAGTCAAACAGTTTGGACAATTCTACATGTGATGCCTGCTTTTAAGTTTAGGTGCCAGCCAAAGTAAAAACAAAGAAAGCCGACATGTTGACTAGATAGAAATTATTATAGTGTCTCTGTTCCCCCGTGGTGGCTCAAGCAGAGGATAGCGTAAAACATAGCACTTAAATCACACATAAAGGTGAAACACAAACACTAAACTTACTAGTGATGATATGTTTCAGACAATGTGTTTAAGAAATGTTAGAATTTGAGGTGAAAAAAAAGAGCTGATTTTTGATCGGAATAAAGAAAAGCATGAAAAGCCTTGTGGTCCTGCTGTGTTAAAAAAAAAAAAAACAACCTAAAGGAGGGTGTGAGAGAGATAGAGAGAGCGAGAGAGAGAGAGAGAGAGAGAGAGAGAGAGTGGATTAGAAATGAAAATGGGTAATCTCTCTCAGGCCTCCAGGATTACGGTGCTCTCTCACAGTCTGAGCAGACGTGTTTACTCACGGTGAGTATATTTAGACACTAAATTCCCCTGCTGTGTCTTCCCACTGGCTGGCACCAAGAGAGGCAGAGGAAGAACGCCAAGCAGTGGATAATAATTCAGAGAGGGAGAGAGAGAGAGAGAGAGAGAGAGAGAGGGATAGAGAGAGAATGAAAGAAAGAGAGAGGGGATTAGGCCTCTCATCTCCCTCTGGATCATCCAGTCACCCCGTCGATGGTGTTCTCTGATATCCAGCCACGCAGAGGGATGATCCCATTACATGCCAATAAACAGCCCGGCAACCGCTACACAACAGCTACACAACCATCACACAACCGCTACACAACCATCACACAACCATCACACAACCGCTACACAACCATCACACAACCATCACACAGCCGTCACAGAACCATCACACATGCGTCACACAACTGTCATACAACCGTCACACAACCGCTACACAACCATCACACAACTGCTACACAAGCCTTACACATCCACACACAACCGCTACACAACCATCATATAACCATCACACAACTGTTACACAACAATTACACACCTGCTACACAAGCCTTACACATCCACACACAACCGCTACACAACCATCACACAACCATCACACATGCGTCAACTGCGACAACTGTCACAAAACCTTCACACAACCATCACATAACTGCTACACAACCATCACACAACCATTACACAGCTGTCACACAACCATCACACATGCGTCACACAACTGTCACACAACCATCACACAACTGCTACATAACCACTACACAACCATCACACAACTGCTACACAACAATTACACACCTGCAACACAAGCCTTACACATCCACACAAAACCGCTACGCAACTCTTACGCATCAAAATGCAACCATTAAACAACCATTACACATCAACACAACCCATCATCAACCTTTACACATTACACAAACTAAAACACAGCTGCTACACAGCTGCTACGCAATTATTACATATCAACACACAACTGTTACACAATCAGTACACAGCTATTTCACATCAACATGCAACCGTTACACAACCATTACACATAACACACAATTGCTACACAAGCACTAGGCCACTATTATACATCAACACACAACTGCTACACAACCATTAAACACCAACACACAACCCTGACAAACTAACACACAACTGCTACACAACCCTTACACATCAATACACAACCCTGGAAAACTAATATAAAACCATTACACAAAAGCAAGCAGACCTAGCAAACTAAAACAGAACCATTATTCAACAGACTGCTACAGCACTAAATAGACCTCACAAACTGATACACAACCACTACATATCAACACCCAACTCTTACACAACCAATACAGAACTATGGAAACAGCTCTCACAAACCAATACACAAGAATTACACACCAATAAGCCAACAAGGTAACACACAACATCTATACAACTGCATACAGCTCTTAGAAAATACTATACAAACACTACATAAAAACATACAACCTTTGCACAGCTTCACTAACGAACAAACAGTCTAATTTAGAATACATAATAACAGTCTTAACATTCCCCATTAACACACAAACCTCTCACACTATACACACAACCTAAACACAGACAGAGAGACTACTTATTAATACACAGCCTTTAGACTCTACAACAAGTACACATCAACAAATGACACAACCATTACTGCTATACACTATACACAAACACAGAACTTTTACACAAAGAAAACAGAAACACAAAGACTACTTATCAATACACAGCCTTTAGACTCTACAGCTATAACACATCAATAAATGACACAACCATTACTACTATACACTATACACAAACACAGAACTTTGATATATTAGCACACAGCCATTACACACGAATACACACGACTACTAAAAGCTGTTATGCACCTTTCAATCCTATACACCAACAAAAATGTCCAGCATGCCATTAACATTTATGCTAAAATATAGAAAACAACGTAAAAAGAACAAACAAACAAACAAACAAAAAAGATTCATCAATAACACTCTAACAGCTTTGCAGAATAATTTACATAATATTCTATAGGATAACCAGTATGCAAATGACCTAGACAATACATAAACAGTGCATGCAGATACACGCTATAATCAAAAAACACATAGCTTTCAAATACTAACGAACACAACACAACACATTTAAAATGTTGCACGGCTAGACACACAGAATTCATGTCATCAGATGATTTCAAATATGAACCAGCGCACACTGGTATGGAGTTTGCTCGAACATATTCAACATATTATTCACAGTACAGCAGAGAGTATGAAATAGCTACAACATTAGAGTTGGAAGCACTGGTTTCACTGGTTTCAATAGAGGAAGAGAGAAACGTCCCCATCTCTAGAGAAGAACAGGGCTCTGTTAAAGACACGTGGAGTAAGGGCGAAGTGGGTGGCTCTCAAAGGGTGGAGTACTCCATAGAGTCATGAACAAATACACCACCTGTCAAAGAGAACAGGTGTAATTCTAGCAGGCCTGTCTCTTCCATAGGTCTCCACGCTATACAGGCTCTCTCTCTCTCTGCGGCACCCTGAGGTGACTGCTGACCTTGGTCTTCTGAGCATAAACCGGATCACATGACAGGTTTACATTTGTCTGAAAGGGATAAAAGCGGAGAAATGAATGACACAGGTACTTCGCTTTGATGTATGAGGGTTAAGCTAAAACAGCCTATATATGACATTAACGTCACTCATACACGTGAAGAAGAGCAATGACAGACGCCAAGACAGACACGGGTTATGAGTAAAGCAACGTGGATTGAAGTGCAGCATTGGTTTATTTATCCAGGTCACAGGCATCTGAAAAGGCTAAAGAAACATGGGAGAAAAGCCATCGACTTTTGAATTGCGCTGACTGAGAGCAACTCACCGCTCCACGTTTTACATCTCCAGAACCACTATTCACAATCTCTTTTTAATTTTTTTTTTTTTTTTTACCTTTTTTTCCTCCCTTTTTTGTCATTTCTCTCTCTCTCTCTGATTAGTTGACTGATGGAGAAACAGAAATGTACTCTCTTCTAAGATTGTCTTCCTGCACGAGTAACTCTATTACATTTAAATTTAAAGAGATTGAACCTAAAGAGGGGGAGAAAGAGAGAAAGATTTTTAAAGAAGACGTTGAGTCCGTCACCTTTTGTGTGTGACTTTGCATGTGTTTGAGGAGGGGGCTGGGGTGGACGGCTTTGAGACACTTATCCAAATGTGTCTTATTTGATTCTAACCATCCCTCTAGGAGAGAGAGAGAGAGAGAGAGAGAGAGAGAGAGAGAGAGAGAGAGAATCTGGGAATCCGACCAAGAAAATCCAGCCCGTGAGATAGGCAGCCGTGGAATCGGAGTTTCCAAAAAAAATAAAGAAATAAATAAATAAAATAAAGTCTTGGTAGGGGGATTTGGCTTATTCACCAAAAAAAAAAAAAAAAAAAAATACAACAAACGCGAAAAAAAGGGACAGAGTTTCATCTTCTGAAAGCCGTTTCTCTTTCAGCCGTCTCGCCTGCGCGCGCGCGCGCGAGAGAGAGGCGCCTTCAGGCTGCACTCTGTGTTCTGGGGGTAGAGTGAGCACCTAGAAGAGGCTCTGGAGAGGATGCGACACGGAGCCGCACGAAACGGAAGCACTCAGACGATTTTATAGTCTGAGTCCAAAGAAAGCGTGTATCAAAGAACAGTCATGCGTTTTTTCGGGATCAAACGGGCGTCATTATTCTTCGTATTTGCTATAACGTTGTTTACAATACGCTCTGTGTTAAATATATCATTTCTCCTGGGGCTGAGATTACATGTTGCTTCTGCTGCTTTGCCGTATTACCTAATAAAGACGCGTGATAAAATAGAAACGGTTCCTCTTATGCGTTGATAAGTGACAAATTAATTTAAAAAAAAAAAAAAACTAGCTACGTAAAAGGAAGCCAATTACTGCTGGCTGAGTCACGTTTGCAAGATATAACCACATAATTACAAATCATTGCATCATCAACACTTTATTTCCCCATTTAAAATGCTTAAAAGCAACTTAAGGTGAGATACTAAGTGGCAAGGAGACACACTT
>NC_044504.1:33683340-33718340 GCF_902362185.1 Chanos chanos | reverse complement strand
TACAATGGCCCTACGACTACGCTCCGTGGCCGGTTGGAGCTGACATGCAATTGAATCAGTTTTCAAATGCAGCACAACTCATTTTAGCCCGAGGTAAGCTTGGTTACCGCTACACGGGACACTCTATGGACTATACGACTGAAACTCACCGACGAAACGGTTGTAACCACTTGAAATCTATGAAAAACACATATAATGATAAAGCACCAGCAAGCGCAAATTGTCATCTTTTCTCTGTTCGAATGTAGAGGAGGCTACTACTCTTTCGTATGTAGCTACGATACTGAACAGCAGAACACGCTTTCATGAAAGGAATAACCGTACTTGTTAAATGTTTTCCGACATTTTTTTCAACCTGAACAGAAGTGAAAGGTGTCATAGCTGTTTCCCAACAAGTGTGACATATTCACCTGACGTCTGGCGGCACAAAAATGTTTTCAGTGTAATGAGATCAGTCGTTTCAGTTGCCAAGAGAGAACTCTGGTCATGGGGCATGAATACTCCTCTCTAGTATTTGTGTCATTTAAGGGATAATCTGAGATCATATTTGTTTCGGATTGTTGCCTCAGTATTGGTTAAATGCTTGATTTAGGAGCACTCGCGTGCCAAAGACACACGCTGACCAGCCGTATAGCTACCACTGTTTACTCAGCTGCACCCGGGAACAGACGAAGGCACACACAGGCAGGGCCGAAATCCTCACCACCCTGGCTCATTGTAGAGGAGCATGCATTAGTGCACCATAGATTTGTCGAACAATGCTCCCGCCCTCGTAACTAAATAAAACATCTTGTACAGATGCAGGCTAGTCTAAAATCGAGATCCAAGAACACCTTCAACAAATTTTAATTAGGATATAGTGACATTCGTGCTACTTTACAATTTATTTGCGTGCGACAGCGCGTGTGTGTGATTAATAAAAATATTGTGTGACCATGCAGTAAAGTGCGTCTGATAAATTTGCGCCTAATATGAACAGTGTTCTGTATAATGTAATT
Source organism: Chanos chanos (assembly GCF_902362185.1). NCBI lineage: Eukaryota > Metazoa > Chordata > Actinopteri > Gonorynchiformes > Chanidae > Chanos > Chanos chanos. Next base: position 33,717,342 of record NC_044504.1, on the reverse strand, counting down.
GCGTTGTTATCATTTTTAATGTTATCAGCACCAGAACATCTTCTTAACATCTTATTTTGAATTAAGTAAAACGTTTAAAACCTCTGTGTGATGTTTCTTTCAGTGTAAAAAATCTCTATAGCAAAATAAGAAAATGAATTTAATTCAGTTTAAAACATTATCTAAACGTGGATATTTACTGAGCACCAAAATCTACATTATACACATGCAGAACAGCCTAAAATTCAAATCATAAAATTTTATAATATATGTCTTGTTTTACTAAAACGAAAGCTTAGACCTTGTATTTTTGATCTGTCCCGATATCTGCCCCCTTATTTGTTATAGTGTTTCTTCTTCATAAAAATATGCGCCTATCGGCAAATATAACAGGTCTTTTGCACACATACATTCTTATTTCAGACTTTCTAATCACGCAACTTGGCTTGGCCACCCAGAGAGTGATTATGTTTCACATAGCAAAACGTTACAGCTTTTTGCAAGGTCATAGAAGTTGTAAACTACAATCTTTTGCGCTCTCTAGAGGTAGGTTTTGAGGGAGGTTCAGGGCAAAAGTATTCTCGAGACAATGATTCACCTTCAGTCATAGCCTATTTTGTGCATTCAAACGGTGAATGTTAAAAGTTGTTTTGTAAGACCAATGAAAGCAAAATTGTCGTTGTCAAAAGTGATTAATAGGGCATAACAGTGCAATATGTATCTACATTGATCCCCAACGGCAGAAGTACGCTTCTTGCTGAGAATTTATCTCTCTGAATAAAACATTCTGAAGCGAATTGGACCAGAAATTATCGCTCAGTTTATTGTGCATGCCAGCGGACCTTCTCCCTGACACAAAACTTTTTTTAAAAATAAAATATAGAGTGGAATCGGGAAAAATAACAATTTGTAAAACTCTGAGTTGTGTACTTTGGCCATTCACCGCCGACTTGAAACGTCGGATGGCTATTTTTATGGAACACCACTGCCACCTGCTGTTAAACATCTAAATCGCTCTGTGACACAAGGTGCGACCAATACTAAAATGTTCATTTTTCAAATTAGCCTGTGAAACCTTGATATTCGTAAACCACTAAAGAAATAAATGTACATTGGGTCTAACAGATGAGTTCTAACATTTTAATTCCTGTCCTGAAATGAATGAAGGAGCCAATGAGTATATCAAAACGCGTGTTGAAACCAAAAACAATACCTTTTCAGGTATTGGGTTCCAGCAACGGTTCCTGAATTGCAATGCAAACATTCATATAGGAACCATTTTATTCTGTGAGTCTGTGCGGATCATGAGTCGGGTGGGTTAGCGTCAAGTCAGTGCAGAAATGGGCAGTAAGTAAAATGAGTCCTGTAAAAAAAAAAAGGGAAATTAAGATGGGCTACAGATAGTACAACAGAGATACTGCGACAAAGAAAGGCTTTAATATCACCGTAAACTCAGCACCCGACGTTCAAGATGTTATTTGGAAGTCACTTTGGATAAAACCGTCTGCTAAATGGATAAATGTGATGTAATGTAAATGTTTGGCTTCATGCCCCTGACGACGGTTTGATGCGTCAAGTATCTCTCTCCGAGACTAATCGCGAAAATGTACGATGCGTACGTATTTCTGACATGTCCAAAGACGTTGTGAAAGTTGTTTTAGATGATAATGGAGGAAACTGCTCTAAACAGATGTTTACCATATTTTGAAAAATCTCCCTAGCAATTAATTTATTACCTTTAAACTTGGATCGAGTATATCAGTACTGCCACCGTGCGGTAGGACCAGGACTCCACTTACAACTAAGAAAATCACAGTAAGTGCAAGCATAGAAAACTTTCCCCAACATCGCCCCCAGTGTTTAGCCTAATTCTTTAAACACAACATCACCGTCACTGTCGTTTACGTTCCTTCAGCCTCTTCACAGAATCCCTTTGGCACTTATTTCAAAACCTCTACTTACATTTAATGCAGGACTATCTACAACATATCCCCACTCGCGCAAAGCTTCCTTCAACCTCAGCCCAGTGACGCGCGACTCCAGAGCAAAAGGAGCGTCTGCAGCAAGCTTTGACTGGATTGTAGTTACCCGTGTAGCGTCTGATTTTAAAAGAGAGGCACCGGTGTGTTGTCAACGTCTACTATGTGTTCCTGAGAGATGTATCCTCTCTAAAACGCCACTAAGTCACAAGAGCAGATTTAATTTTCAAAAGGCTGTAGTTTTGTAACTAAAGCTTAGGAGCTGCACTGCTAGAGGATCTTGGAGCATTCCCAAGCAGTGATGTGTCCACGTGCAGCAGTAGCACCAATATAAAAATCCCATGAGTGAAACCCAAAGCATAGTTTTGTGCCATGGTTGAGAATGAAGATCAAAGAATGGTACTAATGCACTAACAGTGCACCAGTAGCGACAGCTGCAGTTGTAGTCCACATAAAATGTACTGGAGTAACTGGAGGACTTTGTCCAGAGGTAGTGGTCTCCCAGGCTACAGTGATGGTTCCTCTGCAGACAGTGTGTACTTGCATATAAATTACACAGTCACATCTGGTTTTTCCAGTCTGTGTGTGATAACGGTAAGGGCTTCAGTTCCTCCATTTGAAATGCAACTTTTTCATCACATGGTCCTCACAAAAGATGAGTAAGGCACACATAAAAGCTCCCTTTGCGTGTTCAGTACCTCTCTTGCCTCAGAGACCCATAGTCCTGTAGTTGTTGTCTAACAGCCAGAACAACTTCAGAACCAAAATCCAGCACCATACTGAAGTTCGGCTCAAGCACAAAACCATCAGCAGAGAATTCAGAGATGAGACAGGCGAGACCAGAAGTTCGACAAAAAGAGACGGACTGTGTGAGAAAACTTTTTAAAAAATGACAGAAGAAGAGAAAGAGGAGGATAGAAGAAGTGACAGAGAAGGCAAGATAAGCAGGTGAAAAGGTGGAATGACAGAGAGATCAGAAGACAGAAGCATTGGAGCAGGAGACGAAAGAAAAAGAACCTGAGCGCAAGACAAGACAAAATGTAGAAACAGAGAGAGAGAGAGAGAGAGAGAGAACACCATAGCAGTGAGGTAGAAGTACCAATCCTCCACTAACTACAGAGCTTAAAAGGCTTCTGAGACAGTCCTTACCTCCCTCTCTCTCTCTCTCTCTCTCTCTCTCTCTCTCTCACACACACACACACACACAAACAGAGCCATGGCCCTTCACTGCCTTCTAGCCTTTCCACAGCATGAATATATTACTATCTACACAATGACGCTGCTTATTGTTTATGAATTACCGGCCTGCCTGCCAACAATAGCTATTTTCATAAGAAAACTCTAATTCATTTCAGTTTCTATTTGATTAGAGGAAGAAGAAAAGGAGCCCTTCGGTCAAAGCCCCCCCGGAGAACTGGTTTTATTCAGTCCTTTTCAATAGGGCTTTATTGCTCTTCTTTTCAGAAACTGACGGGGAAAAGCTTTTAGAGTTAAACATTGACGAAAAATTATTGGGCGGCTGTTTTTTTTTTTTTTTGTGCAATAACAAACCCCTTCAAAAGGACACCGAGCCCTTATCCATCCATCCATCCATCCCTCACTCTCTTTTCTCTTTTCTTTTTAAGCAAATTGTAAAGCCTAGAAATTAATGACAGACTGAAGAAAAAAGGGAGAGAGGGTGAGCAAGAAACAGAGAGAGAGAGAGAGAGAGAGAGAGAGAGAGTCACAATACATGTCAAATCTAAATGATCACTGACTACTGAATAGTGCCAGAGGGGAAAAGAAAAGGAGGAGACAGGGTCCAAGAAGGCAGAGCACGCGTGTGCGTGTGTGTGTGTGTGTGTGGGGGGGGGGGGGGGGGGGGGGGGGGGGGGGGTCAAAAGCTAATTGATTCTGCAGAGTCCTGTCTCTTTCATTTAGCTTTTCAAAGCCAGATAGTCTGCCTCACTGTCACTAAAGCAGAGAAGATATTAATACCTGACCGAAACCTGCAGTTCAAACGAAGGGACGTCACAGTCCGCAGTCCGTGTGTTTGGGCACACACACACACACACACAAAAAAAAACCTGCAGCATCTTCCTAATTATACAGAGGCATCGCACACCACCGGTCTTTTTTTTTTTTTTTTTTATAAAGTATGGTTTTTAGTATGTCCCTTCTGTTTGTTAATGACAACAGGCATAAAGAGATGTATCTTTTATGCACTACCTGATAGACACAGACCTCTGCCTTCCAAGCTCTGTGTGATGTTAGGGGCGGAGGAAGAAGAGAAAAGAATGAAAGAACAGAAAATGAAAAGGCCAACCTGGCATTTATCTGTGGGTTTAATCTGTACACTGAAGGAGAAATCAGGATAAAACTGAGCTGCTCTTTATCAGGAAGGCATTACGTTCCTTTGTATTTATGCAGGGATATTTAACCGGAGACAAAAGGTGACTTTCTCCTTATTCATCCAAGAACAAGGCAACGCTGGCATTCTGAAAGGGCTGACATTTGAGCTTTTTGCCAACACCAGCAAAATTATATCCTTTCCATTGTAAATCAATGAAGCGGAATCATCGCCCACAAAGGGACAGGACTGCCTTGTCATTGTATTAAGACTTAGTCTATGCACAACCTTCATCCAACACCGAAGTGTGTGGAGGAGAAAGCAGAGGGCACAATGTCACCATCACCACCACCATCATCATCATCATCTTCATCATCCTCATCATCATCACCACCACCACCACCATCATCATCATCCTCATCATCATCATCATCATCATCACCACCACCATCATCATCATCATCATCATCCTCATCTTCATCATCATCCCTGAGCCAGGATCTCCTGGTTATTGTTTTTCAAGGACAACAGGAGGTCTGGATATTCTGATCTCAAATACAGCATAAAGTGGAACATATCATGTAATTCCTTTGTTTTCACACTTGGTGGAGTTGGTTGTGTCTGCTCACCATGCTGTGGCTTAAAGTTAATGCATTTCTTCATGAACACTGAGGCGTGACCAAGTTCTTGGTGCTCACTTAAGTCACCTCACGGTAGATTACAGTTCTGCTTCATGCCATTCCTTTATGTTTCCCAATACAGTGGACAAGCAAGACAACTACTGTTACAACAACATCAAGTTATCGAGCAGCAAACACAGACGTGAAGGGTTAGGACTCAACATTAGGTTACAGGCCTCCGAACTAAAATCTGACTCTGTAATTGTCTTAAGAACACGTCTTTCTCATGCGTTTTAACTGACCAGAGAAGATTTGAAACAAGAAAGAGAGCAAGAGTAACAGAGAACAGGAAGTGGTCTTTATTTACAGGATTAATTTACAGTAAGACTGATAAACATCTACTAGCGAGGTAAGGAACTCAATAATAAATATCATATAAGAATTATGAGGATTTTTTTTTTCAGTTAGCATTCTCCACGTACATCACAGTGATTATCTCGGTACTGAGTGGTCCAGAAAAATTCAGTGTTTTTGGCCTCTCACTTTGGTCACATGACACAACGAGTGTACTTGCATAAAAGTTGCATCTGGCATTTATAAACTTTTTCTGGCTGCCATTTCATGATGACAAAGCTTTGATATAACGACAGCATACACGCCATTTCTGTTTCATTAACGATGCATGTAGCCAGTTTCTCCATGAGCCAGGCATATCTAATAAAAGCATTAGTTCACTTTAATTTGCAATGTGACCAAAAAACAACGAAAGAGTGTAATGAATGAGCTTGCATTGACTGAATCTTAAGTTAAGTGTTAACCATGCTACAGGGCAGAGTCATTTCCACATATCCTGAGAACAGAATGATAATTTGCAGAGCACTATATATCTCTAACACGTTCACATTATAAAAGTTAACTTACACGTTCAGTACCACATTTCAAATTAGATGGAAGAAGAAAAAAAAAAACAGAATAAAACATTGTAATTAAAAATAAACTCCGCAACTGTAAAAGCAGTACCAATACACTGCTGTGATTCGATTCACAGTCTTTTCACGGGTCTAAAGTGCTCCAGAGAGTCTGGAGGACAGAACAGAACTCTGAAACTAGCGTCTTTAACTCTTAACAGTGCATCAGGTTGTTACTATTTAGCAGACAACTGATGCAGCAATGTGGGCTAGTGCAAGACAGTGTTAGTCATGTAATGTCATGTCATGTCATTCTCTGGAGGTCAGCCACACACAGTAGTGTAGTATTATAATAGCCTTAGAACGGGTGTCACGACCAGAGAGATGCAGAGGGAAGAGGATCGACGGCGTGACCTCTTTGGCACACTGTAACAGTCGCCGTTTCAGCTCCGACTGTTAGTCGCACAAAGACACGCTCGTGCCGACATCAACGGACGGAAAACATGACTCATAAATTCGTTTCATCCCACGAGGCATCGTTCGTGTTTTTCAGCACTTTTCTAACAATCTTTTCCAGATCTTTCCTTGCTTTCTGCTCCTCTTCAAGAGTTCTCTTCATTTTCTTATTGTCCTGATAGAAGGCAAGAGTCATATGATTTCGCTCAAAACGGTAAATATTCTGTATGACGACATAAAATATGACGCAAGACACCGAATCCTGCAGAAGACAATTAATATGTGGTCATTTTTTATGTGAGGGAAACACAGAGACCTACCTGCTTCAGCTCCTGGACTTCATCCCTCAGAGCATAGACTACATCTACCAGGCTGCTTAAGGAGAAGAACAGAGAGAGAGAGAGAGAGAGAGAGAGAGAGAGAGAGAGAGAGAGAGGGGGGGGGGGGGGGGGGGGAAAAACACCATGGTCCATACTCTGCTGTCGTAATAACATAAAAATAATTTCTGTTTATACATAACATACATATTAACAAGGTTTAAGGGTTTGTGAGCTATTAAAGTGTCCTGATTCTCAGATGCATTAACTGTTGAACATTGAGACGAATCAAGATGGATAATAATTAATAGTTAAGAGTTTATGAATTTGAACGCAGTCTTACTTCTCCTCCGTGGCAGCTTGGCCGTTGCTTTTCGTCTCTTTCTCATCTCCTGGAACGATCAGTGGTGGGCCAGTGTCCCTCTGCGGTCCTGGTTTAGAAATAAATAAAGACACACAGTTTCCTAATTGGTCTTCAGTTTTCAAAAGACTGATTTGAGTGTGGTTTTAAAGAACTGGAAATTGTCTCAGGTGTGTTTATGAAAGGATCAAACTTACACAGAAATGTTTGTGTGACAGTGTTAGTCATGCAGAGAGGGAAGATCCACAGGAGGTATTAAAAAAAAAAAAAAAAGAAAGAAAAAACAGGGCAAAAAACAACACCATAATATCAAGCAAAGGTTGTCATGGGAACAAGGGCTCTGACTGCATCGTTTGAATGTAAAACACTGAATCTCAAAAACTGGAAAAGAAGAAAAAAAAAAAAAAACACAAAAGAGCAATAGTTTTGTTCGTCTTCTTGAGTTGAAAAGACTCGAGACCTTGGATTTTTCCCCCCTCAAAAAAGAGAAATATCAAACAAGACAGACAGACAGACAGACAGACAGACAGACAGACAGACAGACAGACAGACAGACAGACAGACAGACAGACAGACAGACAGATAGATAGATAGATAGATAGATAGATAGATAGATAGATAGATAGATAGATAGACAGACAGACAGACAGACAGACAGACAGACAGACAGACAGACAGATAGATAGATAGATAGATAGATAGATAGATAGACAGACAGACAGACAGACAGACAGACAGACAGACAGACAGACAGACAGACAGACAGACAGATAGATAGATACAGACAGACAGACAGATAGATAGACAGATAGATAGATAGCACAAATCTAACAAATACCAGAATTTATTCAAAATGTCCATTACAATGCCTGTGATATTCTGTCATATAGGTGGATTCTGTGTGTATTTAACAAACACAAAAATAATCAGTAATTCAGAAACACAGAAACATGATCAGCTAGTTTAATTTTACACAGACCATTAGAATATAGACACAGTACAACAGACAGTCAAGCCAGTCAGGTTGTCCTTTTTTTTTTCTTCTTTTTTTTCCTTTTTTTTTTTTTTGGAACCACAGAATAGATCTTGGTCACAAGAAATAATCTCACAACAGGAAAACTTGTTTTCTTATTCTATGTTCAAATACTCGCATCATCCTTTTGGAGGATTCTCTTTTTTCTCAGTAGGGTAAAAACAACACCCTTTACAGAAAAAGAGGAAAACACTGAATGTTTCGTAAACATTGAAGGTCTAGACATAAATTTTCCATGTTGAATTACAGAGAGAACAGTGAGCATCGCGCTCCCATATACACGATTAATGCTCAATAACTCCTCCGGTAAATGTGTCATATATTTTGTTAAGTCATCACACTATTTCACCAAACATATTGAAACTATTATAAACTTACAAGTAAACAAGTTAAATTCATACAGACATACAAATCATTCTCAAAAAATTACATAAAATTAAATAAAACAGCAAAATTAATAAATAGGTGACAAAAGATATGCCCTGCATATTCCCAATAACACTGCCTCTCTCCTCTCCTTTTGACCTGAATACATTTTCATCAAAACTATCTCTGTTTATCGTCTTAAAAGTCACTCGTCATCAAATACTTTTGCTCAGTGATTCAGTAGACATGGTACATGTATACTTCACATCTTAAAATTACGGCATCGTTCAAATATTTACAAGATTTAATAATTACAGGAGCAGAACTGGATCTGCACATGCTTCTAGAAAGTTCTACTGTGTCTAATCCAAGACAGTCCACTCTGGAAGTCATCTTTCAATCCAAGTATCTGATCATTTCGTTTTTATATAGGCCGACACCATGAGGGGAAGAGTGAGATTTCGGTTTTAAAGAGATGCTAAAATAAACAGGTGGGGGAAGACTTAAAACAGAATAGGGGAAGGGCTTTGAAATTGGGGATTGAGAGCATGCAATAGATTTGCCCCCCCCCCCCCTCCCAAAAAACAAGCAAACAAAAAACTTTAAATGAGGATTTAAAATAAATACAAGAATAAACATTGACAAATAAATAGGAATAAGTAGAATAAATATGTATTTAAAAAAATCAAAATAAATAAATAAACAAATAAATAAACAGATAAATAACACCCCCCCCCCCCCCCCCCCCACAGCCCACAGGGAAAAACCCCTATCCTTCCGGGATGAGTCAGGTGAAAGTGGAGGAGTGGTGGGGAGGTTTAGTTCTGGTGGGAGATGAAGGAGCTGCAGCTCTTACGAGATACAGAGCCCATCCTGTAACTGTGGGACGTCCATATACTGTCATAGTCCGAGTCCTCCGACAGGTCAGAGGGCGCCTCCGGCCTGGATATGCTGCTCCGTCGACCCAGAGAGTCCACGCTGGACTGGTCCAGCACGTGATTATGCATCAGGTCGGTGCCTTGCCACGCTGAGGGGTTGGGGTGGGGGTGGGAACGAAGGGAGGGGGGGGGGGGGGGGCCCAGACGGGCGACGGACATCAGATAGATGCAAGAGTCGGTGGGGGGGGGGGGGGGGAGGGTGTCCACGTGACGTGAGCGAGATGCGGAATGTTCGAAATAAAAAGTTCAAGGTGGAGATGGAGAGATAAAAATGGTCGAGATGGGAAAAAAAAAAGAAGTAAACCAAAAGATTTTGGATGGGATAAAAATCATAACGTCGTGGTGAGGCACGGAAATGATGAACGCATTTCAACGTAAGGATTCCAAATTCCAAAAGAAAAGAAACGGAAAAAAAAAAAAAAAACAGGGTGATGGTACGAACCCAAAATTGATCAAAGAGACAATGATAGGGTATGCAAAACAATTGTGTGTAGAAGGTCGAATAAGAACAAGAGAGAGAAAAGAGAAGATATCGTTACATAAGACAGCAGAATGAATTAGCAAGATCAGATTAGCAGCATAACAGGCTAAGAAACATTAGAGGTTAAATGTATACGTGTGTGAGAAGACAAAAAAAGAGAGAAAGAGAAGGCAGAGAGAAACTGTGTCTTGGTGGTCTTAATGTGTTCTCTTACTTGAGTTGAGAGTTTGTCTGGTTTTAGCGCTCGTGCAGTAGGCCTCAATCACTTTCAGGATCTGAGCGTCTTCCTCGAGAGCTACAGTACCTGAACACGTCACATTCGCATGGGTTACATGGCTGACCACAGCATACCTCCTCTTATCTTACACACACACACACACAGTATAGCTTCACTTATCACTACTAACCCCCTCCACACACACAGTATACCTTCACTTATCACTAATAACCCCCTCCACACACACAGTATACCTTCACTTATCACTAATAATCCCCCCCACACACACAGTATACCTTCACTTATCACTAATAACCCCCTCCACACACACAGTATACCTTCACTTATCACTAATAATCCCCCCCACACACACAGTATACCTTCACTTATCACTAATAACCCCCTCCACACACACAGTATACCTTCACTTATCACTAGTAACCCCCTCCACACACACGGTATACCTTCACTTATCACTAATAACCCCTCCCACACACACAGTATACCTTCACTTATCACTAATAACCCCCCCCCACACACAGTATACCTTCACTTATCACTAATAACCCCCCCACACACACAGTATACCTTCACTTATCACTAATAACCTCCTCCACACACACAGTATACCTTCACTTATCACTAATAACCCCCCCCCCACACACAGTATACCTTCACTTATCACTAATAACCCCCCCACACACACAGTATACCTTCGCTTATCACTAATAACCCCCCCACACACACAGTATACCTTCACTTATCACTAATAACCCCCTCCATACACACACAGTATACCTTCACTTATCACTAATAACCTCCCTCTGTCAGTTGAAACTTACTTTTCCTCAGAGCAAATTCCTCATCCGAAGGTTTCCTCTCAGGCTTCCGTTTGGGCAGCAACTTCTTCATGCTTTTGGGACTTTTACTGAGATCCTGCAGAGTTGGGGGAGAATATGAGAGAGAGACAGACAGAGAGAGAGAGACAGAGAGAGAGAGAGAAAGACAGAGAGAGAGGGCAAGACAGAGAGAGAGAGAGAGAGAGAGAGACAGACTTTAGAGTAGTCCATTTTGAACAAAGACGCATTGATTTTAGTCGCAGATTCTATGACAGGTAAAGGTACTGGGCTGGTTTATCATGGGGGTTTTAAATACATTTCACTGAGAGTCGGTTCCGACCCAGTTCACTCGCTGTGCCTGTACCTCTTTATAGCAGAGAGCGGCGGAGGGTCTTAGCGGGGGGGCCGGGCGCAGGCAGCTCAAGCTCCAGGGTTTCTGGGTTTTGGGAGGTTCCAGAGGACCCCACATCACGGTGCTATGGGGGGCCCCGTGCGAGGAGGGGTGCGGCAGGGTGTGGTAAGCGGGGGCAACGGTCAACCCCCTGCTCTCCGCATGTCTGGAGGGCGTCACAGGGTGTGAGGGTAGCTAGAGAGAGGGCAGCTGCATGTCAGTCAAATAATTCAGGTTCTGAGGAGAATTTGGTTTGAATGAGGGGTGTGGTGTGACAGCAGGAACAGGGTGTGGAGAGACTGACCGTGTGACAGGGCACGGTGAGCGGTTTCAGACTGGGAGCCGCCATGGTCGTGTGTTTGATCTGACAGTTCAGGTGTTCCAGCCAGTCCTGCCGATCCTGCTGGTTAAAGCAAATGACCTGCAGTCTCTCAAACATGCTGCCTGTAAGGACAGAGAAAACACACACACACACACACACATATACACACACACATACACACACACACACACACACACACACACATACATACATACATACATACATACACACACACACACACACACACACACACACACACATACATACATACATACATACACACACACACACACACACACACACACACACACACACATTTCAGCTTAAATCTTCAAAATGTAGTTGAGAGAGATGCTACATTGGTATTCTGTGCAGGCTGCTTCTCTTACCAGAGAGCTCAAAAGCATTCTTATGACTTTCAGTGTCCTCCAGTGGGGTAACTGTCATTCCACTCAAAGGCAGCTTCCGCTAAGAGGACCAGAGCAGCGTTTCCAAAAAAAATCAAAAGCTTTTTATTATTCTTCCACATCACCACAGCTCATAAGTGAACACAAAGGAATTAAAACCCATTCAGTTGTTTAACAAGTTGTACGTATGTTTCTGTATTTCGGTAGGAGTGTCTGCTGACCTGGTAGATGAAGCCACTCATCCGCGGGCTGGCAGACAGGATTAATAGGACGTGGGAGAAGAGCAGGAGGTAACGTTCATTTTTCTCCTGAAAGAGAACCCATGTGACTGTGTCATTATTCAAACACACAGAACAAAAACGCCACACTAATGCACCCAGCTTTTCCCGTTCATACTGACGACCCTCCGAGAGCATCTGAGCCGACGAAGGAGTTATACAGTCCAGGCCTAAATACGGCTCTGTGTGTTTCCTCTCATGTTTATATCTGGATCTGTTATGACTTTATCAAAAAAAAACCCTATGAAATAAACTGAGGTTCCCTAAGAAATTTCACTGTACAATTTATATGTAAAATGCATGATTAACAGCACTGATAAAATGTGTATATTAGATAATGTCCATTACAGTAACAGGGCGGTGTGTCTACGTTACAGTAACAGGGTGGTGTGTCTACGTTACAGTAACAGGGTGGTGTGTCTACGTTACAGTAACAGGGCGGTGTGTCTACGTTACAGTAACAGGGCGGTGTGTCTACGTTACAGTAACAGGGTGGTGTGTCTATGTTACAGTAACAGGGCGGTGTGTCTAAGTTACAGTAACAGGGCGGTGTGTCTGACCTCAGAGCCGTGGTTCTGGACCATAGCCTGGCTTATGTACAGCACAGATCCTAAAGTCTTGATGTCCTCTCCCTCCCACATCCGGATGGACTCGTTTAGAATCTGCAGTTCCAGCTCCTTACGCTTCCGCACCTCTTGACACTGTGTCTGTAACCATGGAAACGCAGCTTAAAATATGGGCCTGTCGCCACGGGAACACTGCACACCTGCGCTGTGATGCAGAGCCGTGGGATATCTAGGTGTTGGGAGAGATGTGTGCAGCCTTACTGCAGCGCACACCCTAAACAGTCAAAGAACCATCGAATACTTAGCAACAAGAAGGGTGTGACTGCTGACCACAGTCACACCAAAGACAACATGGCGAAAGAGTGACATTCTCCCTCTACATGACTGAAATCTTTGTACACATATTGCCAAAATGATCACTCTCTATAATGGATATGGAAATGTAAAATTAACCTCATAAATTGAAAGTTAAGTTTTATGTTGGGCCCTATTGCAGAATTACTCATGATTGTAAGCTGAGGAAAAACCTCAGGTCTCAGAATGCACACTGACGCTAGAAGCACCATTCACGCTGTCATCTGAAAGCTAAATTCACGACCGTGTCCCAAGGTTACGGGATTACGTGAATTATAACCTTGAGTTATGAACTGCTTGTCCCATTGTGCCATAAATTCAGAGGAACACACAGTGAGAAACAGCACTGAGGATATTCATGTATCCTGCCTCTGTCTACCAAGATAACTTTTATAATAATCATTTTTTTTCTCTTACAAGACACTCCCCTCATTTACCTTTATAAATAATCCAACAGCGCTAACATCCATCTGTATGTTGAAGGAGGTGATTCTAAAAACCAACGTCGGGTACATCTCTGAACGACTCTGTCTGGAGTTAATCTTACGGTTCTCCGTCTGCAGTTATGTCTGATCGTGCAGACTTTTCACAGAAGGACATGGTTTCATACGGAACAGAGCTCAGCGACTACACTGAAAACCAGTGGACTGTTCTCATTCCTCATCACCCCAAACGCTGTGGACGTAGAGGTAACTTCTGCCGGCGATTCCTTCCTTTCCTTCACCTGACCTCCCTGTGTGAAAGACTTGAAGCCGACCTTTGTATTGGCTAGAGAGGCATGAAACCTGTCTATGGGCGTCAGAGTAACCATAATCGGCTTTTCCACCCTTCATTTGCCACATGGTGGCACAGTTAGCTCCTCTCAGTACTTTATGACTGTACACTTAGGATAAACCCACAGGCCAGCGCAGACTGCGGTGCTGGGAGACCAGTTTGACCAAAGAGATCTCTTCTGTCTCGCATATGATCACCTCTGGGATTGCACGTAAATTTGTCTGGACTGTCCTCTAGGACTATTCAAAGTCTTATTTTCTTTGTTAACTTTAATTAGTCTTATTAAACTTCATTATGTTTTTTCTGTGTCTGTTTATTTGTCTTCTTTCACAATAAAGCTGTACTATTTTTAAAGACTCCCAAATTCCTGCAGAATTAATACCAGGTTTCATTCACGTTTACCTAATCCATCTATTTCAACTGTACTAGTGTCCCAAAATATTAGTAGTAAAATGAACAATTATTTTAAATTAATTAACAAATTCATTACTTAGCAACAGTAACAAATAACCAATATCCCACATAAAACGGAGGGACTTACCGACAGGTTTTTGAATAGAGTCATACTCTTCTGAATGTCAGGCCGATCCAGGTGACCTTCCTGGAGACCGAACAGAGTGGACAGCCAACGTGAGCGTCTAATACCATAGAAGAGTAGACATACATGACCTGCAAACTCAGGCACGTTCCACAGAGACATCGCATCTGACGTACCTCCATGTGTCTTTCCAGTTCTTTCAGTAGAGTAGGGTACTTGTCCAGTCTCATGAAGGGTTTGCTGAGACCAGTGGTCAGTGTGAGAATACCAGGAGAGCTGGCTCCTTTCCCCTCCATAAACTCCCCCAGCTCTTCACTGAGAGAGAGAGAGAGAGAGAGAGAGAGAATATAAATATTTTCAAAACAGATGCTGGAACGCCACCTCCCCCATTAACACCTAAAAATCTCCCCCCTGGAGTAAAACTCTTTGCAGGATTAATTTGAGAGAAAGACAGGGATCCATAGGATCTAAGTCAGCACACGTATGTGTGTGTGTGTGTGTGTGTGTGTGTGTGTGTGTGTGTGTATGTGTGTAAATAAAGTGGAGCACATGGGACCATACCCGCGGTCTGTGAGCACGTTGACGGCTGAGGGGTGGTTGGAGCAGTAGCCCACATAAAGAGCTTTCATTTGGGGCATGAGATTCAGAAAGAACCCCCCAACCTTCTGCTGCATCTCTGGAAGTCTACAAAATAGGGCAGAGAAAGACAACACATATTTGTGTCTGATAATCCCCTCAAATCTGAATTTAAAATGACACATTTAAAAAAAAATTACATGAAATGTGACCGTAATCTACCACTTGAGGTCAGGTAAAAAAAATATATATTTCCCTGGTTTAGCGTTCCTTTGTCTTGTCTACATTCAAGGACAAGTGGGGAATCTATATTCAATACAAATTATCAACCTTCCTGTTTAACTAAGGAATACACCTCCTGGATTTTCTCCCTTTGGTCATGAAGTAAGAGATAAGAGAGATTTGTATAGAGGCGGGCCAACATGACTGCTGCACAAATCAGGACTCACTTCATACAGTCCTCCAGCGATTGGACAAGAGTCTGTTGAAAGGTGTTGATTTCCTCCAGGTTTCCCATAATGAGACTGAAGTCTGACGGACTCAGCCTGTGAGAGGGAGAGAGAGAAGTCAGGGTAAAGAGTGATAAAATGACCAATTCAAGACGTGGAGGCAATGACACAAAATTTCTCTTCCTGGAGTTAAAGGCTCTACAAATGTACATTTATCGAGGAAATAACTGGTAAGCATTGTGACTACGTCACTTTTGTGGACAGACGGCGGGCTTACCTGTCTGAGCTCTGTAACGGTCTCAGGTAATTTGTCAGGAGATTCTGAAGGTCCTTGGAATACTCCGTCTCTGTCTCTAGAATGTTCTGTAACACCTGGGGGGAGAAGCAGCAGCAGCAAAGACGCTTTTTAAGAGTTTACTCAAATAACTTCAGAAATAAACAAACTGTCAAATTTTAAAAATCAAAACCTACAGAGCTGACTGGTGTTGCAGCTAACATTATCCTGGGTCTAATTAACTGGTAGGAACATCATACTGGTATTAAAATTATAATACACTCAGAGAATTGTTTGATCACACAGACCAGTCTGAACTGTCCGACGCGATTAAATGGTTAAAGAAAATCACTGAGCACATTAAACAACACGCTTTTTCTGTTCACACACAGGACTGTTGACTTTTTGAGAATTTCGGAAATGCCCTGCACAGGATTTGACTCTCCCTCTAATGCGCCATCAAAGACACAATGGCTAATCCCCAAATCTGTCCATGTTCCTCAGTGACCAGGGGGCAAAGGGATATTAAATGTCAGAAACCAAACACAGCCTGACAGAACTAGGGCAAGCTGCCTGGAATGTTGACGAAAACTCCCAAGCTAAAGAAACTTCACCATTACAAACTTTCAATCTTTTAAAGGCAGAACACTGTAGGGCTAACATGACCCAGCGTGAGTCTTAAAGGGAGGGTCATCTTAGAGAAGGAGCAGGGGAGCAGCTGCACTGAGGGAGAGCAGACATTAGATTTCACACCTGTCGCCGCCTCCACGTCCCATACGCAATTTCAATACGTATTTGACATCAAACACCTTCAAGCGCGTTATCATACAGGACACAGCTTTCCTAAAAACCAAACCAAACTCTGAAACAAAAATGAACTGAGACTCGACGGAACCCGTTTCAAAGACATAAAATGACCTTGTGGGTTCTTACCAGGTTGTAGTAGGTCTTACTGATGGCGGCGGTGTCGAAGCCTTTTGGGGGGCTTTTTAGAGTTCCAGATTTGGGGGAAACCTGTTTGTCTGTGAGAGGAATAAACAGACAGGGCTGAGAACCAAAAACGTCATGTTCTCCAAGCCTTACTGTAAATATCTTTAAGTTAAGTACAAATGTGTTTACACGACAAAATATCACTCTATATCTTCTTTATTTTTGAAATCGCCAAGATGAACACGAAGACAAACACCTAAGGGTTTTAAGACCGGAGAGTGGATAGTCTACACTACCGACCTCACAAGGTGGACACATACCATAACCTTTCACCTCTCGGACGTAGTTGCTGGGAAACCAGCCGGTCTTGCCATTGAGGGTCCCTTCCCACCAGCCCCCCTCCTCCGTACGGGTGACGTTGATGATGTCACCCTTGGTGAAAGACAGCTCATCCTCATTGGTCTGCTGGAAGTTGAAGCGTGCTTTCACCACCAACTGGGCATTACTGTTCTCTGTCATATCCTGCAAGCGGAAAAACGAAAGACAGAGTGGATTTGATAGAACAGACGTGATAAATTTGATCTTTCTGCAGACCGCTGTACTCTCTTGTCACGGGCACTACGTGCGCATACAGTTACATAATTGTATTGCTAATGATGATAACAACCATCTCAGTTCCAGCGTTATGAAAAAAGAAAAAGAAAAATCCTCAAGGACAGCTATGTAAGTAAGTGAAGAGAGTGAGAGTATAAGGACCTTGCGAAAACAAACTGTTTGTTGTTTGTACTGAGAAAACGTTACTGAGATCTAACAGCATGCAGAGCTTATGTTTACCGGGATACAGCTCCGGTTCTCGCCAGGTTACTCACCAGGCTGCGGAACTGGTTATGGAGGAGTTTGGAGGACCGGCCCAGTGAAGACTGGGAAGCCAAAGATTCAAAGGACTTGATACGATGAGCAGAGGAGTATCGGTTACATACAGAGTCACTGCCCACGCCGATGTCTGCGTTACCACGGCGAAGACCAACGACAGCGTGAGTGAGAGACACAGTCAGACAGAGAGAGAGACACAGAGAGAGAGAGAGAGAGTGTTTAGTTTAATTTTGAAAAAAAAAAAAAAAAAAAAAAACAGCACTTGTCTCAGATGTATTGTTATCTCATCTGTGTGGGCTGGACTGAGTTGCACAGACATACTCACCTGCTGTCACTTTGTTGAGTGCGACCAGTGTGATAAGTACTTTACTGAAGTTCTGGCCCTGGTACAGGTCACTGGGCTCAAACGGCTGCAGGGCCAGAGAGCGAGAGCAAGAGAGGGAAAGAGGCAAAAAAAAAAAAAAGAAAAGAAAATGAGAGTGAACTTACATAACTTCACTAACACAGACTCCTGAATGTCAGCACTAAAACTGGCCATATAACCACACTTGTCCATGACTGAAAACCCAGTATCCAGCCCTCAAACTACAGCACAAAGGACTATCTGACTATCTGGAAAAGGCAACCAGACCAGCTGAGAAATTATGGATGATTTTTATAATGTGAAAAAATACACTTGAGCTTCCTGGCTTCTGTCCAGCCTTTGTCGTTTCACTTCACCTTAATAAACCTGACAGCGCTCAGTATATTTTGTGGAGATATTGCATTGTGACATATGGTTATTAAATATCATAAATATCTATGAGTGGTGAAATCTCGTTTGAGCATGAGTGTAATGGATCGCTCTAGTGTAGTGATAGTAGCATTTATAACCAGCCGTGTTATATGAGAGTCCCTTTCCACTGTGCTACAGGAGAGCTGGTTTACCCTGTGTTATATATGAGAGACTGTTTATCCTGTGTTATATATGAGAGTCTGTTTATACTGTGCTATAGGAGAGCTGGTTTACCCTGTGTTATATATGAGAGTCCCTTTCCACTGTGCTATAGGAGAGCTGGTTTATCCTGTGTTATATATGAGAGTCTGTTTATACTGTGCTATAGGAGAGCTGGTTTACCCTGTGTTATATATGAGAGTCTGTTTATACTGTGCTATAGGAGAGCTGGTTTACCCTGTGTTATATATGAGAGTCTGTTTATACTGTGCTATAGGAGAGCTGGTTTATCCTGTGTTATATATGAGAGTCTGTTTACACTGTGCTATAGGAGAGCTGGTTTATCCTGTGTTATATATGAGAGTCTGTTTGTACTGTGCTATAGGAGAGCTGGTTTATCCTTATGTTATATATGAGAGTCTGTTTATACTGTGCTATAAGAGAGCTGGTTTATCCTGTGTTATATATGAGAGTCTGTTTATACTGTGCTATAGGAGAGCTGGTTTATCCTTATGTTATATATGAGAGTCTGTTTATACTGTGCTATAAGAGAGCTGGTTTATCCTGTGTTATATATGAGAGTCTGTTTATACTGTGCTATAGGAGAGCTGGTTTATCCTGTGTCATATGTGAGAGTCTGTTTATACTGTGCTATAAGAGAGCTGGTTTATCCTTATGTTATATATGAGAGTCTGTTTATACTGTGCTATAGGAGAGCTGGTTTATCCTGTGTCATTTGAGAGAGTCTGTTTATACTGTGCTACAGGAGAGCTGGTTTATCCTGTGTTATATATGAGAGACTGTTTATACTGTGCTATAGGAGAGCTGGTTTATCCTGTGTTATATATGAGAGTCTGTTTGTACTGTGCTATAAGAGAGCTGGTTTATCCTTATGTTATATATGAGAGTCTGTTTATACTGTGCTATAGGAGAGCTGGTTTATCCTGTGTCATATGTGAGAGTCTGTTTATACTGTGCTATAAGAGAGCTGGTTTATCCTTATGTTATATATGAGAGTCTGTTTATACTGTGCTATAAGAGAGCTGGTTTATCCTGTGTTATATATGAGAGTCTGTTTATACTGTGCTATAAGAGAGCTGGTTTATCCTTATGTTATATATGAGAGTCTGTTTGTACTGTGCTATAGGAGAGCTGGTTTATCCTGTGTCATATGTGAGAGTCTGTTTATACTGTGCTACAGGAGAGCTGGTTTATCCTTGTGTTATATGTGAGAGTCTGTTTATACTGTGCTATAAGAGAGCTGGTTTATCCTGTGTTATATAGGAGAGCTGGTTTATCCTGTGCTATAAGAGAGCTGGTTTATCCTGTGTTATATATGAGAGTCTGTTTATACTGTGCTATAGGAGAGCTGGTTTATCCTGTGTTATATATGAGAGTCTGGTTTATCCTGTGTTATATATGAGAGTCTGTTTATACTGTGCTATAGGAGAGCTGGTTTATCCTGTGTTATATATGAGAGTCTGTTTATACTGCGCTATAGGAGAGCTGGTTTATCCTGTGTTACATATGAGAGTCTGTTTATACTGTGCTATAGGAGAGCTGGTTTATCCTGTGTTATATATGAGAGTCTGTTTGTACTGTGCTATAAGAGAGCTGGTTTATCCTGTGTTATATATGAGAGTCTGTTTGTACTGTGCTATAGGAGAGCTGGTTTATCCTTATGTTATATATGAGAGTCTGTTTATACTGTGCTATAAGAGAGCTGGTTTATCCTGTGTTATATATGAGAGTCTGTTTATACTGTGCTATAGGAGAGCTGGTTTATCCTGTGTCATATGTGAGAGTCTGTTTATACTGTGCTATAAGAGAGCTGGTTTATCCTTATGTTATATATGAGAGTCTGTTTGTACTGTGCTATGAGAGAGCTGGTTTATCCTGTGTTATATATGAGAGTCTGGTTTATCCTGTGTTATATATGAGAGTCTGTTTATACTGTGCTATAGGAGAGCTGGTTTATCCTTATGTTATATATGAGAGTCTGTTTGTACTGTGCTATGAGAGAGCTGGTTTATCCTGTGTTATATATGAGAGTCTGGTTTATCCTGTGTTATATATGAGAGTCTGTTTATACTGTGCTATAGGAGAGCTGGTTTATCCTGTGTTATATATGAGAGTCTGTTTATACTGTGCTATAGGAGAGCTGGTTTATCCTGTGTTACATATGAGAGTCTGTTTATACTGTGCTATAGGAGAGCTGGTTTATCCTGTGTTATATATGAGAGTCTGTTTGTACTGTGCCATAAGAGAGCTGGTTTATCCTGTGTTATATATGAGAGTCTGTTTGTACTGTGCTATAGGAGAGCTGGTTTATCCTTATGTTATATATGAGAGTCTGTTTATACTGTGCTATAAGAGAGCTGGTTTATCCTGTGTTATATATGAGAGTCTGTTTATACTGTGCTATAGGAGAGCTGGTTTATCCTTATGTTATATATGAGAGTCTGTTTATACTGTGCTATAAGAGAGCTGGTTTATCCTGTGTTATATATGAGAGTCTGTTTATACTGTGCTATAGGAGAGCTGGTTTATCCTGTGTTACATATGAGAGTCTGTTTATACTGTGCTATAGGAGAGCTGGTTTATCCTGTGTTATATATGAGAGTCTGTTTGTACTGTGCTATAAGAGAGCTGGTTTATCCTGTGTTATATATGAGAGTCTGTTTGTACTGTGCTATAGGAGAGCTGGTTTATCCTTATGTTATATATGAGAGTCTGTTTATACTGTGCTATAAGAGAGCTGGTTTATCCTGTGTTATATATGAGAGTCTGTTTATACTGTGCTATAGGAGAGCTGGTTTATCCTTATGTTATATATGAGAGTCTGTTTATACTGTGCTATAAGAGAGCTGGTTTATCCTTATGTTATATATGAGAGTCTGTTTATACTGTGCTATAGGAGAGCTGGTTTATCCTGTGTTATATATGAGAGTCTGTTTATACTGTGCTATAGGAGAGCTGGTTTATCCTTATGTTATATATGAGAGTCTGTTTGTACTGTGCTATGAGAGAGCTGGTTTATCCTGTGTTATATGTGAGAGTCTGTTTATACTGTGCTATAGGAGAGCTGGTTTATCCTGTGTCATTTGAGAGAGTCTGTTTATACTGTGCTACAGGAGAGCTGGTTTATCCTGTGTTATATATGAGAGTCTGTTTATACTGTGCTATAAGAGAGCTGGTTTATCCTTATGCTATATATGAGAGTCTGTTTGTACTGTGCTATAGGAGAGCTGGTTTATCCTTATGTTATATATGAGAGTCTGTTTATACTGTGCTATAAGAGAGCTGGTTTATCCTGTGTTATATATGAGAGTCTGTTTATACTGTGCTATAAGAGAGCTGGTTTATCCTGTGTCATATATGAGAGTCTGTTTGTACTGTGCTATAGGAGAGCTGGTTTATCCTGTGTCATATGTGAGAGTCTGTTTATACTGTGCTATAGGAGAGCTGGTTTATCCTGTGTTATATATGAGAGTCTGTTTATACTGTGCTATAAGAGAGCTGGTTTATCCTTATGTTATATATGAGAGTCTGTTTATACTGTGCTATAGGAGAGCTGGTTTATCCTGTGTCATATGTGAGAGTCTGTTTATACTGTGCTATAGGAGAGCTGGTTTATCCTGTGTTATATATGAGAGTCTGTTTATACTGTGCTATAAGAGAGCTGGTTTATCCTGTGTTATATATGAGAGTCTGTTTATACTGTGCTACAAGAGAGCTGGTTTATCCTGTGTTATATATGAGAGTCTGTTTATACTGTGCTACAAGAGAGCTGGTTTATCCTTATGTTATATATGAGAGTCTGTTTGTACTGTGCTATAGGAGAGCTGGTTTATCCTTATGTTATATATGAGAGTCTGTTTATACTGTGCTATAGGAGAGCTGGTTTATCCTTATGTTATATATGAGAGTCTGTTTATACTGTGCTATAGGAGAGCTGGTTTATCCTTATGTTATATATGAGAGTCTGTTTATACTGTGCTATAAGAGAGCTGGTTTATCCTGTGTTATATATGAGAGTCTGTTTATACTGTGCTATAGGAGAGCTGGTTTATCCTTATGTTATATATGAGAGTCTGTTTGTACTGTGCTATGAGAGAGCTGGTTTATCCTGTGTTATATGTGAGAGTCTGTTTATACTGTGCTATAAGAGACCTGGTTTATCCTGTGTTATATGAGGGTTTGTTGGAGGGTTATCACTGAGGCAGCTGTAGATGGTGTTGGGGACAGAGCAGTCTAACCATGCACGTGGACGGTGGAAGTTGTAGCTCTTTGCCAGTGAACTGTAAGATATGTGTCACCCTTTTATTTTCCGCTCTGATTACAGATATGCCCTGAGAGAATGGAAATGTGGATGTGCATGTGTGAGAGAGGATGTGTGTACTAAACTGCCCTTCTCAATTGTGTGTGGGCGTGTGTGTGTCTGTGTGTGTGTGCACAGTAACCAGTTTAACTCCTTCTATTGGAAAGACATAGACACAAACACACACACACACACTCGGATTTTACCACCAATTCCACTTTGCAAAATGACATTAAGATCATTCACAATAATTCACTTAGTATGCATTACGCAGCTGAAACTGATCTATACGTGCACCACAGAACAAAACAAATGGGAACCGCAGCCTTTGTTTTAGAATTAAACGTGGGAATGATTACTGACCCCTGCATAAAATTTCACCTGAATATTTTCCCAAAAGTACGTTTCTTAAACACAGATATTTAAACAAACAGGCATGTCGTGTGTGTGTGTGTGTGTGTTTCTCAGTGCAGTTCTTCTTACCAGAGCTATTCCTAGCTGTTTCATTATCTAAGAGCCGACCTACCTGATCAGCAACCGCTGAATACACCACTAATGTCAAGCCCTAAGACGTCACTCACTAGAAACACACCATACATTTGAACATGCGTCAGTTCAGTTTACAAACTGCATGCTAAACAATTAAGAGAGGATGAAAAACAAGCTAAGCCATGGTGGAATCAAACACTTATAAATAGGACACAGATTCGAGGTTTGGCTACACATACACACACACACGCGCACATATCAAAGAAATTACAGAGACCAAAAGCAGCATTAGTCAGAGCAAATGTACTGTCAGCAGTGAGAACAGATCGTTTTTTTCATCTTAATCATGGGAAAGCAGAGTGGTCATCCCCTGAGAGTCTGAGTCAAAACTAAACCAGCATGAGTCCACACTGTGTGTGTGTGTGTGTGTGTGTGTGTGTGTGTGTGTGTGTGTGTGTGTGTGTGTGTGTGTGTGGAAAGAGAGGAAGGATGATCCACCTCCGAGTAAAACACACAAGACAAATACAGAAACTCCACAGACTCAGCAAAGATACAGATACAAATCGAACACCAACCAGGTGAACCTGCAGAAGCCGACGGAAGGGTAGCTGTTTGACTGGTGGCTTGTATTAGTCTCCCAGTAAAGACTGTCACACAACAAATATGATTATCGCTACCCATTTCATACACCTAGAGCAACCCGGCGGTGATTTCCATTGCGAGCTATGCAAGACTGGACCTAAGACACTGCTAGAGCACAGTGGAGCACTACCAGAAAAAAAAAATGAACCCCATACACATATAAGCCACAAACAAGGCACATCTTCAGAGATGGAAATCTATACTCCATCTCATCTTTGTCCTTTTCTCCAACCCCCCCCCCCTACTTTTTTTCCTGAAACACGACAACAAAATAATCAAAAAGAAGCTATCCTCTGAGAACGGAACAATATCCCACGTCTCCACGGTGCCTTGTTGCTTGGTTACAGTAACGACCCTCCGGCTTCGTTTAGGACACGACATGATCTCTTGCGGTAGAGGAATCAACTCTGATTCTTCAATGTCAGCGCAAAGGAAAAAAAAAAAAAAAAGAAAGAAGAGAAAACACAAACCTGGAAATTTACAACACCGGTTTCAGCAGTGGGAGTCTGACATAAATGAAAGAGGTAAAGGGTCGGAAACAGCAGGAGCGCCTCCAAAAAAAAAAAAAGGAGAGAGAGCGGTCCAACGAGTTGGCGGGGGTTCATTCAGGAGGAATAATACTCCAAGGCAATTACGTTTATCAGAAGAAACCAGAGATTAAAAACCAGCCCGTTCTAAATTCCCCGAATTCGGAATATGGAGAGTGTGACACAGACAGCAAAACTCGCTATCGGAAATATAACAATATTCAAATGATACCAAACAAGACAGCAATTATGCAAAGGAAAGTATGGAGCAATGGTGTGAGTGACAAAGAGGGACTTGTGTGCACATCTCACAGCTGTGCATAAGTTCTGCCAAGTCGGGCCAACACCTCCCAATAGGCAGTCTAAGGAATTCCGAGAAACAGAGAAAGTCACAAGCAAACTCATGATAGCATTTCATGATAAAGCTTCAATAACCCGGCAATCCAAAGTCTTCATTAACCTGAAACTAAACTAAACTAAACTAACCGGAATAAATTTTTTTTTTTTTATGTTATGCTTTAGTTTAATGGTTTTCCTGAGTCTCTTGTCTTGGATCATTTACAAATGATTGCAAGGTTGTCCCTATGTAACAACAGACGTCAGTCTCCACCTCCAGTTATAGGGACTTTTAATGAGCATTAAGCAAATCCATCTGCCCCATAATAAATGCGCATTATTTTGCATCCAGCAATCTGCTCTTTTCTACGTCACCTTCAGTGTATGGCTGTGAACACACAAACACTTTGAAAAAAAAAAGAGTTAAGTGCACAAGGCTACAATCCTCATTCATGGAGAATGTGTTTCATGGAAAAAAAGAGTCAATGATTTTCCCAAAAAAAGGGGGTTTGTATCCTCCACTGTGGCTTGCTGAATGCTACCTCTGGCACAACACAATAATTTACTAGAGAGGTAAAATGTTTATTATTCTTTGTGCATTAGAACATACTACACTTATCAAGCCATTAATGAACCAGTGATTAAATTAAAAGAAACATGTTCAGGTTCTGTAGGGTCAGACCGAAAAGTACTGATTCCAAGTAATTACAGAACACAAGACAACATTACCTGAAAACTAATATGAAGATATGACAACACATCATTAACAAAACAATTCAAATACGGGCGTTATATTTATGTCGAGGACATAGGATGACAAAACAAAACTACATTGTCGAAAATCTTGACACCTTATCCGTAGAAACGACAGGACAATATGCGGTAGAACCCAAAGGCTTTGCATGGGACAATTATACCTCTTAGACGTCCAACGCTTTGACAATAATGGAGCGTCCCTGATGTACTGAACCCAGTAAAGAGTAATATCTATCTTAATATGATAACCAATTCAATAACCAATTCAAACGGGCTGTAAGAGACAGAAAAGACAATGCCACGCACGAATGGACAAAGCAGAGCCATTCATAGCGTTAGCCACTAAAACTACTACAGATTTCTACCAAGCTTTCATGATTCGCGATTTTGTGCGGCAGCTAGCCCAACTGCAACTGCGCTTTGGGGATTTGGTGTGTACGTGAGAACTAAAGCCAAGTTTACCATAACTGTATTGTGTCCCCGACCCGTCCCCAAATATTAGTCTATTGTGCGGGCTGTCTGTTTCAAGCTACACATCAAATCTCTCCCCTTCGTCCACAGTTCTGCCTCCTACGGCCAGGACTAGTTCTCTGTGTGCATCCTTTGTTAATTGTTTTCCGTATCATATTACTACTACACAAATACCAATAACTAGTTCAGTTTTTCTCCGTTTCCATGTAATAATATAAAATAAAGTATGATCACGACTTAATAGCCTGCTTACCTCGACTCGAAACACAATGCAACCTTTGAGAAACTCCTGGATGTTACTCAAGCACTCGGCGTCATTCTTAGGATCCTGGAATATCTGAGAGGAAACAGAAAAGAGCAAAGGGTATAGAGTCCGGATTTTGCAAACTTTCTTTTTCGTTATTTACTGAAGCCGTGGAGATTTCAGAGTCGAAGAGATCTGCACGAGCATCCACATTCTACCTGGCTACCGACATCCCTATCTGGGTATAACAAATCCCGACTTGGGGAAGTGAGGAAAGTAGGAGGGGAAATGACGTCGGCGAGAAAGCCCGTAGAAAAGCGTCCAATATCGCAAGGAAGGCACAGCCCACTTGTTGTAATCTGGCGGGTAAAACAAAACAGCACTGCGGAATTAATCAAGACAACGAAAATAATTCTGTTTAAACCCCCGGCTTCAACCTTTATCGAATAACACGCACTCTTTTAAATTCTCCAAGTTAGGTGGTTCGTATTTTTTTTTTCTTTAACATTGCCAGTATTAGCAATCTCAAAACCCAACAGTAGGCCTTGACATCAATTAACCTACCGATGCATTGCGGCATGTTGCCCACTGTATACTAATTCACTGTGAAATGTAGCCTTCTGTAAAATCATAACACTTGATGAGCTGGGTCAACCGCCAGTGAAACGCTGCAACTAAGATGCACACAAAATGTGTGTGTGTGCAACGTACTTTTTAAAATTAAGTTAATACGAGCTGCATCTTCAATCTAGTCAATATTTTAAAACCCTGTATGTTGCTAATAAAAAGCCAACGGGCAATGTAAAAATGGTTATGAACCCAATGAAACCTGATATTCTTAGTACGGAAAGTTAGGCGGTTACTTTAACGGACAAGACGACAAGTGATTGGTAGCCTATTATGCAAATACCTTGACCAATATTCAGCGATATTATGTTGTTCCAGTTCATTAAAGAATAGCAGATTTATTGAAATGCTACGTGACTGTAAGGAGACGGTTGAAAGGGATAATTGGGTTTAGGCATTATCCATCGTCACAGAAGAAAAGACTGAAAACAAACCGCACATTTTAGAGAAAATGTATTCATTGGTTTTGTAAATACGGTGAGCGTTCCTTTTTTTCTTCTCACTCAAAGGCGGTACATTTTGTGTAAACAGATATGATCGACAACCCTCCTTAATAATCTGTAACAGATGTTGGATATTGCCAAATACGTAGAGCCGAACATGTAAGGCGATTTGCTGCCAACTCGCAACTCGGTTGGTGGACGTAAACAGTATACCATTGAATTGCTACAGGATATGACAACACAGCTGTTTATTCGTGCAGCCTATTTTATAACACACGTGAATGCACACAAATAATGACACCGAAATCACGCTAAAAATATAAGTCACCATTCCACTTAAACCCGGGCCTACAATTTGTCTTGAAAATTAGACTCTGTTTGCGCCCCGAGCGATACCGCGTCTTGTATCAGGTAGCCTACATCATCGCTGGCGCACAGTGGCTCAGCTCAGCCCAGCCTCCCGTTCACAGAGAACCTGAATTTGCTGTATTGTGATTCAGGTTTGGGGGTAGTAAGCACTGTAATCGTGACCTACAAAAATCCGTCTCATGGACGACTGGGCTGAGAGAAGTAGGATATCATCGTATTATGCCGTAAATATGGAAGAGGCAGACAGATGAGCACAGACAGACAGCGGCGCGACAGATGAACGATGAGCAAAAAATACCCTTACTTTATCGGTGGTGCCCGGACGCAGTCGCTCCAGTAACCTACACAGCACGACCCCATCTTTTAACGAGGACTGCAGAAATCCGTCAGGATCCGAGATGGTCTTTTTTGGTGATTCCAAAACACCGAGCGTAATGAGCCATGTAACCGTTTGTTCTGCCGGATTCATGGCCACACGGAACAATGTCGATTCTATTAGAGGTGCTTTACCAAAAACTGAGGCTTCAATTGTAATCAACCGGCGGTTGAATAAGATATCATTTTCCCTATTGCCATTTGTTAGGGGCCTTAATGCACCAGCGTTCTGTTTGTCAGTCGGATGAAAAAAAATATGCTATACGTTTGATCCCATTTCCTTAACCCCACAAGCTGTCAAATGCCGTTCGCTGGTACACGGTGCGCACAGCCTGCATAGTCTGCCAGTTCACATCTTCCGGCAGATGACATCACAGGCACAGACAGGCTTGTTTGACCAGTTGCCTTCGGAGACAATTTTGCATGGAATGGCCTGCTTTACATGATCTTTGCATGAAGTGACAGAGACAAATTGTATCAAGCATTTATTTTGGCAGATTTTTCTGTATACATTTTTTTTCTCGGGGAATTTTGTTTACAAAACGATCAGAAATATCAGTGAAACCTAAATTCGTGACGGAATCCAGGTAAACACCCATGCCTAAGAAAAGAATCAACTATTTTAAATGGCATTTTACCAGATCCTGGATTTATAGATTCTAACTTGTTTAACATCATTTGAACGACATCATTATTCTGATGGTTCAAAGTACACTTAGGCTACAATGTGTTTTCAGCTTATAATAAAAAAAAATTAAATCTAATTTTTATACCACATTTACAAAAAAAAATGAAATGATGATCTATTGCCTCACTGTGAGGTTCTTGAATTGTTTTAATCGCTTTAATTCTTATACTGTCCACTAGGCGGTGCTGTCAAGTCATACCATAACTACAGCTATGTAACAAGGTAGCATACTGCGTTCTTTGGATGCACAAAAGCACGTGTTCCTTCCACATTTCTGAACAATGCCGCATCTCTACTGTTGTCCATACTTGTCGGCATAAGTTTATCCTATGGAGGAGATAAACAAGGCAGAGAATTTTCTTTTGCTCTACCACAGAGATAATATCCCATAACATAAATCCATTCAATCCAGTTAGTGCTGAGTTCACAGAGAGTACCTTACGTGTAATGCTTTGTCTGGTGCTCGAAAAGAAAACTTGTGACAAATTTGAACAGTGAAACCAGTGTAAGTATTCTTAGTGACGGTAGATAATCTCACATGCCGAGCCCGTGTGGAATACTGTCTTCGCCTGGAAGGTAAAGAAAACACTGGTGAATTTTACATGTTGTTTATAAGCAGTGATACAGGAACAAATCTCTCTTCATTCCCCATTCCCCTTTGTATATGTTACCTGTCTGCTCACCTGGAGGAATCTGTATTCCCAACAGGTCACCATGGATACGGGAAGCGGAGTTGGAGACCTGTCTCCAAAGGCATCGGAGGGGAGAAGACTTATCTCTCTGTCTCCTGAGACTGAGGTTCAGAACGTCAACTTCTGCGTCTCCCAGCTCAGTCGTCTCCATAAGCTGTTACCAAGGATGTTAGTATTCACTTGCTGCTCTCTTTCCTTCTCTCTCTCTCTCTCTCTCTCTTTCTCTCCCTCTCTCTCTCTCATTCTCCTTTCTCTCTCTCTCTCTCTCTCGCTCTCTCTCTGTCTCTTGTGGTGGATATATTGTCGGTCTTTATGACCTTCAGACTCATGTTTTATGCACTGCATCTGTCCTTTCTCCTGTTTCTCTAGTTGCTCTATTTATACCCCCCTCTGCCCTTTCCCACTACCTGTCTATTTTGAAAGTGTACTTTTATCTACATGTCTGTCTTTGATGTTATTTGTGAAACCATACTCTTAACAGTTCACCTTACCACAGTGTGGGCAATATGAAAGATCTGGTGTGTGTGTGTGAGTGTGTGTGTGTGTGTGTGTGAGTGTGTGTGTGTGTTTGACAGGGAGAGTTGCATTCTATTGATTTTTATTAGTATTTTATGACAATTTCTCTTTGCTGATTTATTATAATGCATTGTGTGTCTCAGCTGTAGCAACGGGTTTGTGAGGGAGGTAATAAAACCATAACTCAAGATTTCCCCTGACTGTCACTGCACAGAAAACAGCTTAATTCATTCATTCATACATGATTAAACACACACATGCACACACACACACACACACACAATTATTCAGCGCTGTCACAACATTCTCATATAATTATCACTGGACAAATTAAAACAAAAATATCACCTTTCGCAGTCTCCCACACTGACTTCCTCAGACATGCAAAACCCAACACACACACGCACACACACACTCCCAAACTAAATCATTTTGTTGATGCTGAAGTATCAGGTAGTTGCCTTGCGTTTAAATGGACTCGATCAAAACAATCAGAGCAAAGGACACTACGGAAGCCAGATGCTCTCTGCAGATCACTGAACTGTTGCTTCTCTTATTAAGAGTCTCATTTTATCTTTTTCCATTTTACTCAGTGTGACCTCTTGAACCCGCTTCAACACCAGCTCCCTGATCACTTTTCTTTATCAGTCATGACAGTGCAGCCTCATTTCTCTGTGACAGAGAACGAGAGAGAGAGAGAGAGAAAGGTCTAAGTTATAACATTTTGACAAAGTGAAACAAAGGCACACAGCAAACATGTAGAGGTTAGATAGTGGTTAAAGGTTTGTGGACAGTTCATTCCCTCCTATTAATCTTTGTAAACAGCCACTGTTTCCCCTTCATACACTAAGCTGGTCATCAGATATTCATACTGACCACAACAGCAGCACATTCACACAACATTATTTGCTTAGTAACAGAAAATGATTCATTTACTTTAAACATGTAAGTATCAGTGCTGCAGGAGGTTACTGAATGCAGAGTACAGGTCAGTAATTCAAACATGTACTGAATGTGAGTTTTGACAGGGTTTTAGGGTATTTGGTAGTGCACATACATGTGTGTAAGTATGTGTATGTGTGTGTGTTGGGGGTAGTGGTGTTGGCAGTTTGAAATGATATATTGTGCATGTTGTGAATTGTTTTTAGTACAGTAAGCCACAGGTGTCCCCTGTGTGGAGCAGGGTTTGGTGAGGTGTAGTTGGGGTTACCTGGGGGGGGGGGGGGGGTCCCTTGGCATCGTTACCACTATAAACAGGTCTGGTCACCAGAGTTAAATTAGCGCTCCACTGTCCCCTGGGACACCAGCCTTTAAAACAGACAACAAATGATATTAAGACCACAGAGGGGGGAGAAAGAGAGAGAGTGAGAGGGAGAGAAGGAGGAAGGAAGGAGGGGAGGGAGAGAGAGAGGGATTCAGGGTGGGAGTAAGGAGGTTAGGTTAAAAGTTTACTGTCTGTGTTCATCAGAACTGTGGACTCATGTCGACTGCGAGAGTGACTCATGAGAATGCCAGGTTTACCAACTGACCTCATCCACTACACACACACCCACACACACCCACACACACACACACACACACACACTCAAATGCTGTACCTCAACAAAATACATATCTGTCTTCCTCTAGCTCAGTGGTGATTTAAAAAAAAATCAGTTCCCAGAAAGGAAAAATGTATGCAAGAACGCACGTTCATAAATCTTCGCCTGTGTCTCCAGACATGTTCACGTGCTTCTCACGTCAGTATTCTGTTAGCATGATCACTACATCAGTGTTATTTATAAAGGACTGTTGACGAATACACAGAAATCACATGCTCTCTCTCTCTCTCTCTCACACACACACACACACACACACACCGTACAGTTACAATGAAATCTGTATACACTTACGGAGACCCTGGGTCCTTCCCTCCCGCAGAGCCTGGGGTTTGTGTCCGCCGTGTATTATAGAGCCAATTCTTCCTTTCCTGGGAGAAAAGCGCCATGACAATAATGCGGGTCTTTAGTGTTGGAGCACAACACACTATCTATGATCTAGTGCACAGACGCTGGTATGCTCTCAGTATTCAGGGCAGCAAATGAAAACCGTGAATCATTGACGTTTCCCCAGATATAACCTAGAAATGCATTTTTTGCGTTCCGTATTGTTTTTATTTATAGAGAGGCAGAGGGAAAACATGACTGATTGTTATTCGCCATCGAATCAGAGGAAGAAAAAAAAGATCTGTAAATTTAAAGAGAGTTCAAAAGGCACGTTCTTGGAGTGCGCACATGCACAAGCGTCTGAATGCATGTGACTGAATGTACGGTACGGAGTAAAAAAAAAATCATTAAGGGATTTATACTGGTTATGGCTACACAACGAAATGGCCTGCTATCTCATCTATTCACATGAGCATAAGCGCACTCCCAGAAGGCTACTTTACTGTTTAGTTGGACGTAATTGTGTCACCACTCGCTCATTCAGAACCCGCACGAGTCTCAGTGCTCGTGTATCAGCTGTTGACACGAGCTCATCGCTCTGTCGTGATCTGTCCAGGTACAGCGCAGCGAGTCAACGGTGCGTTTTTGTTTCTCTGACCTGCCTCCACCCATCGTGCGCTCTCACGGAAACACGGAGTCTGTGACTCCCTGATGATGCGCGAGATGCTGACGCTCTTTACCTTGCAGCGTGCGGCGTGACAAGGACTCCGCCACCAAGTAGGCTCGGTGAATATTTCCAAAGATGGACTGAAAAAAATACATTTATGGAAACATGCCTACTGTTTTCAGAAGTAAGGAAAAGAGTGTCAGCATTTGTTCCATGCTTCTACGCACATCTCAGGTAAGAACATAAGTGATCACGTTTCATTCATGTGTTTTTCTCTCTAACCACACTGCACATGATAAGTAAGCAAAAGGAATTCAGTGATTCTTTCATGAGCCTTGGCTGTAATTTCAAAGTGTTTTACATAGCTCTTTTTGCAGCTTGGGTGGGCGACTGGTGGGTCATGAAACTTGTGGATAACTGATTATGCCAATTTCCACTTACAAACGCCATTTAAAGTTATTGACCCTACTATTGTAGTTAAGTTTGTATTTTGCCAAGTTTATCTCTTAATGCAGTGGTAAGCTGAGGGTAAAGCTGGTGAAGTGTGGTTTGTCAGTTAAAGCGATTTCCGTTTGAAGTGTTGTCGAGCGCAACTCAGTGTTTCGGTTTTGTTTGAAGGACGTGCTCAACGGTTTCAGAGGATGGTTCGAAACATTCAAACTGATACATTCAAATTGAAACATCACCTGACGTACCCTTGACAAGCTCCATCACTCGCTTGCATATCTCGTTGTTACATCATGTTCTGAAGCAGCGCCTGTTGTTTGGACTATCCTTTGGAGACTATGGGTTAACAAGGGATTTCGTGCACAGTTTAGAAAATACTTGCCGTGTTTAATGCAGAGTGACGCAAATTCAGATGAAAAAAAAAGAAAAAAATAAGCCCCGGGGGAAGAAGAGTCGACGCAGCTGCGTTTAACTGGTCAGTTAGTGTTAGTGACTGGATCGCTTTTATGAGAACGGACCTGTTTGAATGAGTGAGTGAGGGGAAAGCCATTTAATTTTCTCTCTCTGTCTCTCTCTCTCTCTCTGTCTCTCTCTTTCTTTCTCTGTCTCCCTCCCTCTCTCTGTCTCACACTCATACACTCACTCACTGCCTGTAGAGTACCAAGATGACTCACTGAGTCAAGTGAAAAAAAGGGTAGTGAGTAAAAGGGAGTGACAAAGCAGGCGCTGGACAGCGGTTGTTGTGTGTGCGTGTGTGTGAGTGTGAGAGAGAGAGAGAGAGAGAGAGAGAGGAGGGGGCATAGAGTTAATGGGACAAATTGGATAGAGGAAAGAGTCCACGGCTGAGAAGATACAGTGCTACGACACAGACAGACAAAGGCAGAGATGGGGAGTCGTAACAGACGATGAGAGCTCTCCTCAGCATCACTGGTGATTTCAGTGCTGTACATGAGTCAGCCCATTCATTCACTGCTTTAC